>NC_058091.1:294884696-295187727 GCF_020171115.1 Neogale vison
AAGTAATCATTGATCACTTGCTTTAACATGTCAATAACAATTTTAATTTCCTGATAGGGATAACTGTTAAAAACAGATGACTTATTTTTTAAAAGGGTCAAAATGATCAAGATAATAAAGGTGTTGAAATATTTTTTCTTTCTGAATATAATCATTTAAACTGCAACTGAATATAACTTCTTTTTATAAAACACATACAGAAAAATAGCAAGTTTTCAAATAAGTGACTTTGTTATCTCCCAAGGATTAAGAAAATGAAATAAGATGAGAGACTGTAGTCCATTATCTAAAAGGATAATCAATTTTATCAATATTCACAAGTTTTAACTATAAATTTTTCATGCAAATATATATATAAATATATTTTAAAAGTTTTCAATGAAAATAAGAATCAAGAGAATTTATTTTTTTATTTTTTTAAAGACTTTATTTATTTATTTGACAGAGATCACAAGTAGGCAGAGAGGCAGGTAGAGAGAGGGGGGGATGCAGGCTCCCTGCTGAGCAGAGAGCCTGATGTGGGGTTCAATCCCAGGACCCTGGGATCATGACCTGAGCTGAAGGCAGAAGCTTTAACCCACTGAGCCACCGAGGCACTTCAGAATCAAGAAAATTTAATAATAATACTTACTCTTATAAGTATTTATGTGTGATTCTTTTATTGCTTGTACTTATTTAATACTTCCAAGTTATACTCAATTTTATTATAATATTTATGAATTAAAGATTCATATTGTTACAAATGTATATGCATACAACATCAGCCCATAGAAGTATATGGAGCAACCATTGACTAAATGGTTGGGTAAAATAGCAATGCAATAATAGTAGGTGACTTCAATATCCCACTTTTAATAATGGAGAGAATGTCCCAACAGATTAATAAGGAAAAAGAGGATTGGATAACAGATATAGATAGAACATTCTACCCAACAACAGCAAAATACACATTCTTTTCAACTGTACTTGTTTTTCTCCAGGGAGATTACATGTTAGATTACAAGACAAGTTTTAACAAATTTAAGAAGTTTAAAATCCTACAAAGTATCTTCTTCAGCCACATTGGAATATTAGAAAGACAACTGGAAATTTCATAGTTATGTAGAAATTAAGCAAGCTTGAGAAGAACAAAGTTAGAGGTCTTACACTTCCTGATTTCAAAATATATTGCAAATTTATAGTAGTCATGACAGCATAGTACTGGCATAAGAACAAACATATAGACCAGACTAGAATGCAGAAATTAATTTGCACTCATACAATCAACTGATCTTCAAGAAGTGTACCAATAATATACAATGGAGAGAGTCTCTTCAACAAATGGTGCTGGGAAAAGAGGATATCCACATGAAAAAGAAGGAAATTACAACCTTATATCACACCATATGCAAATCAGCTCAAAATGGATCCATGACTTAAAGGTAAGATCTGAAACTTCAAAAGTTCTAGGAGAAAACAGGAACAAAGTTTCATGATATGTGTCTCAAAAAAAAAATTTTTAATATGACACCAAAAGTGCAAGTGACAAAAGCAAAAATAAACAAGTGGGATTACATCAAACTATAAAGCTTCTGCACAGCCAAGGAAACAGTCAACAAATTAAAAGGCAACCTATGAATTGGAGAAAATACCTGCAAACCATATATTTGATAAGAGGATAATCTCAAAAACACACAAGAAACTACTATATTTCAGTTAAAAAAAAACAAAACAAACCCAATGACCCAATTTAAAAATGGCCTAAGGACTTGAATAGACATTTCTCTATGAAGGACATACGCATGGCAAATAGGTATATAAAATTTTATTCAATGTCACTAATCACTAGGGAAATAAATGCAAATCCAAACTACAATGAGATATCACCTTACTTATTTGGATGGCTGTTATATTAAAAAAAAAAAAAAAGGAAAATTGTTGGTGAGGATGTGGAGAAATTAGAACACTTTCACACTATGAGTAGGAATACAAAGTGGTATGGCCAATATGGAAAACAGCATGGAGGTTTCCTTAAAAATTTCAAAACAGGACTACCATGTAATCTAGGTTTTCCACTTTGGGCATTACTCTGAAATAGCTGAAATCAGAATCTTGAAGAGATACTACCTGTCCCATGTTTATTAAGTGCTATTTGCAATTACCAAGGAACAACTTAAATGTCCATTGGCAGATAAACTAATAGAGAAAATGTGGTACATATCTATAAGGAATTATTATTCCACCTGAAAAAAGAAGAAATACCTGGAATCTGTGACAATATAGGTGAATCTAGTGATTATTATGAGTAAAGTAAGCCAGTCAGGGATAGACAAATATTACATGATTCCATTTGTAGGAGGTAGCTAAAATTGTTAAATTTATAGAATCAAAGAGTACAATAGTTGTTGCCAGGGATTGGTTGGGGGGGGATAGGAAATGGGGAACTACTAATCAATAGGTGTGAACTTTCACTCAAGAAAGATGAAAAAGTTATAGAATTCTGTTCTACAACATTGTCTCTTTAGTCAATAACAATGTTTTGCACAGCCAAAAATATATCAACAGGAGAAATCTCATGTTAAATGTTCTCATCACAATAAAGTGAAATAAATCTAAACATTTTTTAAGGAATGCATTCAGCTATCAATATCTTATTACAAAGAGTATTCATTGTTATTACTTGTTATTGCTTCAGAGTTTTTCAGAGAGATAGGGATATATAATTGAAATAAGAAGAAAAATAAATCCACCTTGTTATATTTACTTTAAATTGAAAATCACAATTTTGTGAATTTTTTAAAATTTCATATTTGTATGTCTTTTAGCTGTTGTTGAGAAATTTTAGATATTAAGAACTGTGATACAATGAATTGCTTCCATTATCTTACGATTTATTTACAATAGCTTCAAATGCATAATAACAATAATAACTACAGAAGTATAACTGAGTGTGATTTAAGATTATCAGCAATTTTTATGTTCGTAAGATCATAAAGTACTGAGTATTATCAAATTACTGTATTTACCTTCAGTTAGTTATTTCTCTGTTTGGTTAAGTCACTTGTATAATAAACATCAGTTTCCTACACTACTTGAAACTTGCTTTTTATTGTATTTTTAATCATGTAAAGTACCTCTAAGATTCCAGAACCAAGACTACATTAAAAAGTTATACTTTGTGAACTGATTTTCAAATCTACTTCTCAACGAAACTCTCTTTTTATGAGTTTTTCTTCTCTCTTTCCATTTTTTTCTTTACAGATATGAGGGAATGCACATGAACTCAGGGAAAGGAGGGAAAGTGGAAGGAAGGAAGGAAGAAAGGAAGGAAGTGTCCCCTCCTATTCATACACAAAAAGGAGTATATTATGCCCATATTTTTAAAAGATTTTATTTATTTATTTGACAGACAGAGATCACAAGTAGGCAGAGAGGCGGGCAGAGAGAGAGAGGAGGAAGCAGGCTCCCTGCTGAGCAGAGAGCCCGATGCGGGGCTCGATCCCAGGACCCTGGGATCATGACCTGTTCTGAAGGCAGAGGCTTTAACCCACTGAGCCACCCAGGCGCCCTTATTATGCCCATTTTAATGCAACTTGCTTTTATCACTTAACAAATTTATTCCAAAATTATAATATATAATTCATTATATAGAGATTTTCCTAAATGCTTTTCACAGGTACATAGTACTCCATTGTGTAGTGTATTGTAATTTATTCAGTTGTTGGATTTTGATGTTGAATTCTTGGGTATTGGAGTTGATTCCAATTTTGTGCTAGTACCAGTAATGTTACATTAAAGATCACATGGCACATGTCAATTCAAATTAATGGTAATGTATTTTGGGGTCTTTGGGACAGATTCCAATCCAAAGAGGGATTATGAGGTTAAAAGCTAGATTTATATGTAATTTTGTTAGCTATTGCCAAATGCCCCTCCATAGATGTCATTCCATTTTATATTCTGAGAAACAAAATATAAGACTCCTTCCTTCCTCCTTAGCCTCACCAAGTGTGTGTTATCAAACCTTCCATATTTTTTGAATCTTACAGGTGAATAATTTTTGTAGTTTTAATTTGCATTTTTCTCATTATGACACCTATAATACAATGGAACATATATTTTACAACAAATATTTCATCTGAAATATGAAATCTAACCTCTTTAAATCTGAGTAACCCACGGGAGTATCCTGTATTAATGATACAAGTACCTGTTCAATTGTAAGTAATTAAGGTAATTTTTAATGGTCTATTTTACTCACTGCTGCAGTTTAAAATATAGCTAGGAGAAAAGAAAGAATGAGAGAAAGAAAGAAAAGGAAGGGAGGAAGAAAGGAGAAAGAGAAAGGAAGAAAGGAAAAGAAAGGGAAAGGAAAGGGTTTAAGCTAGTTCTAAATCAAGACATAACAGAATATGAATAAGTTGGGAGGAATTGCTTAAGATAATGTAATTACCTTTATTTGCTTGAAATCTGTGTCAGTGTGAAGTCTATGCCATAGCTACTGTACTTTTTACTACATAAAGCCAACAGGTTTATGCATTTTTCTCATATTCATATTTCTCATAGACTTTGTCCAGAAATAACACATTTTAAAAGTTTTACCAGGGAGCGCCTGGGTGGCTCAGTGGCTTAAAGCTTCTGCCTTCGGCTCAGGTCATGATCCCAGTGTCCTGGGATCAAGCCCTGCATCGGGCTCTCTGCTTGGCGGGGAGCCTGCTTCCTCCTCTCTCTCTCTGCCTGCCTCTCTGCCTACTTGTGATCTCTATCATATAAATAAATAAAACCTTTAAAAAAAAAAAAAGTTTTACCAGATTTCAGTGGTGAGCCATACATGCATAGCCTCAGACATAGATCAGTGTCTCTTGTTAATACCTATCTTGACCATCTTACTCTGGGTAGGAACTACAGATTAATATTTTATCCTCTAATTTTTACTGTAGGTAATACACCACCAGAAGGGATATCACACAGCAAACTAAAAAGAAGTGCAGCCTGTGTTAGCCGTTTGATCAAATATGTTTCATGCAAACTGCCTAGGAACATCAAAAACAATTAGTCAGACCTGAAATTCAATCTGAACTAGCGTTCATATTCAAAGATTTCGATGCAGGTAAGTTCAGACACCAAATATTGTATTTTGATTTGTTTTGAAGTGGCCATCTGCCCAAATCAAAAAGCTAATACAACAGTTTGGCAGGCAGCTTAAAGAACCAAAATAACTGCTTTGTGTAGGTCAGGTTCACAGGCATCCCCGTGTTGCTTGGAAAGCAAAAAAGTAATGTTCACAGCATGTGGTACTTTACCAAGTGGCCATCCAAAAGTGTCCATAGCTTCTAAATTGTCAAAAATCACAGCTCTCATAAGAATCCTTTAAAGAAACTTTATAAATATAAATCAAACTTCAAATATCAGTGGCCATCATGTTTAAAAACAGTATAAAAATTCACTAAAGCATTGCAGAAAATTGCATGATATAATAATACTGATGTACACATAATTTGTGTCTTGACACATTAAAATGCTCCTTTTGATTAAAAAAGAGCTTCAAAAATATTGATAGTCTTATTAGTACACTTCATGAATATGCAGGTCAATAGTCAAATTTTTAATTGTTTAAACCAAATCCAATACCACAAAGACCTGTTTTCGTCATGGCTTGCAGACTTCAAGTGGAATAAATCTAGCTTTACCTCCCTGTCCCCTACTTCCCTTCTCAACCCAGTTTTCACCCTAGTCCTGGGTCCATGCTAGGAACTACAGGCCACTGCCCTTTCTCTTTTGGAAGAATGACCCTTGAAAGGTATTGAAGAATGCTCTTAGGTGGCAACTTAGAGTTGAAGGGCTGTAAGGGTTTGCCAGGAGGACAAGATCCCTTGGTATCTGGTGCTTGTATAAGAGCTTGCAGTACCTAGTGGACAACAAGCTGAATTCTTTAGCCAGACGACCACCAGGAGGATGTTCCCATTGCTGAAAATGAGTATACCTGATGTGGACACCAGTGTTGTCTATTTTTTCCTCCTGGACTACATGGTGGTAGGCAAGCAACAATAGAAGTGTGTGAACAGAGAGCGTGTACCTCGGGTTCAGACCAAGTTATAAGCACCCAGCTATGTCTGCATCCACCCCATCTCCCTTGACGGCTCACTGGATGAGGGTGCCTATATCCTTCAGCAACGTCAAACTCATCAACAAGGGTGTCAGATCATACTGAACTCCTTATATGCACATAAATTTCAACTTCCCATAGTAACAGTTTAGAGTCTGCCGGGGATGATGTTGAGCCATTTCAATCCCAAGACTCAGTGCATAGCTATGAAAGCTTATCAGAAAGAGGAGACACAGCTTTTAAAACTAAATAGGATTTATTTGCAAAGGCTTGAGAAGCATGGATCACAAACATAAGATGGAAGAACCCAGAGACAAACAGCAGCCTGGGTATTCCTAAAGGAAGTGGCTTATCCTTGGAAGAAGTACCCTCTATCTTCTGCCAACCCCCATGCTGAGTTTAGAGGTCCTCTCTCACTTCCTCCACCCATGGCTGTAAAAGAAGTTCTGTCCTGAGGAATCTTGGTCTACCCACCATTCCTTAGCCCATACATATTGAAAAAATTCTCCAACCTATTCTGAAGATTCATTTGCAGGTTAGCCATGAGCCAATCTCATGACAATTGACCCAGACTCAGGATGCCTGAACATACCATCATGTTATTCCTGAGTCGTAACAGAATTCCATTAGTACCTCAACTTGTGGTCAGCTAGTACGGTGTCTACACCCAGGGTCTCAGAACACAGGGGTGTCTAATGGGAGAGAAGTCCAATTCTTCCCACTGAACACAATCATGTCCAGATAATCTCAGGTCCCTTCTCTTCAGAATCCACATTGTATAAAACACTGTCATGTCTACCAACATTCCTGATGGTCACTATCACTTCTTGATCTCATAACATCATAGACACTCCTGTCTTCATCATCCATGTAAATGGAAACCTTTCTCTTAAAATATACACTGACTTATTTTGTTATGTAATAAGTGTTGATTTGATCTACTAGGATTGAAATGTCGTCTCGTAGGTTGAGAAAAAATATAAAACCTCATTAACTTTGCTTTAAAATATGAACAGGAGTATGTGTTCTACTATTTATCAAAAAATAATCCCATCTATCATCTGCAATACCAGTTTGATCCTGAGTGTTTATGTACTACAAATGAATTTAAGTACGGAAACAAAATTCAATTGGCTTAACTCACCATATTTGATCATAATAAAGTTTGTTTGCCAAGGTCTGCAAACTTATCTTTTGTGTCTCATACAGCATATCAATAACTTTGACAGACCAAAATTAATAAACTCAACTAGTCTTTTTTAGCAAAATTAAAATAACACTTTTTTAAAAAAAGATTTATTTATTTGTTTGACAGACAGATCACAAGTAGGCAGAGAGGCAGTCAGAAAGAGAGGAGGAAGCAGGCTCCCTGCTGAGCAGAGAGCTTGATGCGGGGCTCGATCCCAGGACCGTGAGACCATAACCTGAGCCGAAGGCAGAGGCTTGACGCACTGAGCCACCCATGCACCCCTAAATAACATTTTTGTTTCTATTCCTTGTTGCTTTGGAATACTTCTCACATTTCTTTTTTGACACTTATCATACTTATAGTTGAGCTGTTAAGGATAGATTAAATTTATAGTTGAGGTTGAATATTTTAATTAAAATGGAAATTTCAATGTTATGTCCACTAGACTGTATTTATTTTAAGCATGTGTATTTTAAGCATAGGCATTGTTAAACCTATAACTATTATATGTTTATTCTGATAAAATTAGCCAGATAATCATAGAACACTTTCTGCAAATAAAGGCATATGCAAAAAATAAAATGTAACAAAAGAAAAACAAATGTGATACTAAAAGGTCTTGTGAGAATTCAGTATTAGAGTTAGTAACTCAAACATAGTCCACAAAAAATGGCCAAAGTTATATAGGTAGGCCCTTGCTCTAGAACAAAAAGATGTATTTTAGGCTATAAAACTATATTAACATATATATTTTTAAAACTAATAAATGATTAAAATGACTTTTCCTTATTACGTATCTGTCCAAGTTGCCAAAGGCATTGGAGAGGCAAATTAAAATGCAATTTTTTTTAAATTAATGGACGATTTTTTTTAGAGCAGTTAAGTCTTTCAGACAGAAATCACAAGTTGGCAGAGAGGCAGGCAGAGAGAGGAGGAAGCAGTCTCCCCACTGAGCAGAGAGCCTGTTGTTCCGCACCATCCTGGGACCCTGGGATCATGACCTGAGCTGAAGGCAGAAGCTTTAACCCACTGAGCTACCCAGGCACCCCTAAAGATTTTATTTTTAAGTAATCTCTACACCCAGTGTGAAGCTTAAATTGACAGCCCCGAGATCAAGAGTCGCATTCTCTACCGACTGAGCCAGCCAGGTGCCCTTAAACTTTCCATTTTAATTAATCCACAGTTAACACTTAAAAGCAATCATTTTAAAATGGAAATCTTAGCGCCTGTCATATCAGTGTTGTAAACTATGAAGAATACACCAATTTATTAGTAAATATCTCTAATTCTACCATGTAGCTTCAGATGTCATTGTGGCCATGATTCTCAGACTTTAGCAGGCAATGAGAATCACTGGGAGCGTCTAGTCTATTCAACCCTGGATTGCTGAATCAGGTTCTAAAGAAATAATAAAATTGATAAAATAAATATTATCAAGTTAAACACACACAATTCTGAATGTGTAAATAAGAAAACCTGAGATTTTAGATTCCTTATAAATATCAAAGTCCATTATGTCCTCAAAACTTAAGCATGAGACCAATTCTGAAAACTGTAGTATCTACAAAAGCTAAACACATTAATTTCCAAATATCATCATTTCCACCCTATTTATATACCTGAACCCGACAGCAATACATCCATAAGTTCACAAAAAAGTATGCACTAGGGCCGCCTGGGTGGCTCAGTGGGTTGAGCCTCTGCCTTCGGCTCAGGTCATGATCTCAGGGTCCTGGGATCAAGCCCCACATCGGGCTCTCTGCTCAGCAGGAAGCCTGCTTCCTCCTCTCTCTCTGCCTGCCTCTCTGCCTTCTTGTGATCTCTCTCTCTGTCAAATAAGTAAATAAAATATTAAAGAAAAAAAAAATGTGCACTAGAATATTCATAATAGCATTATTTGTAAGCCCAAACTGGAAACTACCAAATAAATGTCCTGTCACATGAGCTGTTATAAAAAATAAAGGAATATTCATAAAATGAGAATCAGTTATTGTTAATGTGCATAATGCATAACTTATCAACATTAGCATAACAAGGACAACACTAATCTTTGGTTTTAGAAGTCAGGAGAGTAGTTAACCTGAGTAGCGACTGGGATGACAATGTTGTAGTCTGATGATGTTTTGATCTGACTCCAAGTAAACTGTTATCTTCTGATTAATTCACTGAGCTGAACTCTTCTGATATGGGCACTATTCTCTACCAATATTATATGCAATAAAAACTTTAAAGTACATAGAAATTAAAAATGCCATTCTGATGTATTGCATTTTATAAATAATTTATTAAAATGAGTACCAAAACTTTAATTATTACATGCTTTGTAAATCAAAAGAAAAAAAGTAACCTAGCTTTCAAAGACTTTTACAATCACTCAAGAAAACAAAATTATGGAGATGAAGCAGCATCAGGAAATCAGTACAGAAAAATAGATCAGTTAAAAATAAATGATTTAAACATCTGGAAAATGGTGCTATTGATACCGGTCCTATGGGCTCTGTGGCAATGAATTCTGTGAATTTCACAAAGACTACATCCAGCACAATTTCAGTCTCACTGGACTCAATGAGCAGGTGCCTCACTATCCACAAATTCTAGCTGGAGTTGGATGAAGAACTGGAGGACAATCCCAACCAGACTGACCTGATTGAGTTGGCAGTCCAGATGCTTTAGGGATTGACCTACTCCTGCTCTGTCTTCGCCAACCTTGGCATCACCCAGATATTGGAAAAGTACCAGCAAGGAGATGTTGGCTACTGCCCCAGGTGTACTGTGAGAACCCAACAGTATTTCCATCAACCTTTCAGACTCCCAGGTAAGGCCACAGTGAAGCTCTACTGATCCAAGTGCGTGGACATATACATACCCAAGGTATCATCAAGGCACCGCCACACAGGCTGCACCTACACTGGCATATGTTTCTCTCACACACTTCTCATAACATATCCCAAACGTGAGCTCAAGCAGCTCACTAACCAGTTTGGCCAAAATAGTCTGGAAATTATTTTAATAGATTCAATATTGTAAAGGTGGAAGGAAGTTAAAATTGGGGTCTTTGACCTAGCAGTTACTATAGTGTTCTATAAAGCAATATATTTTTGTCTTGGAATAAAGATCTAAGTTCAAAATAATAAATAATCCAATTAAATCTGAGTACATACAAAATTTCTGAATATTAATGAGGAAAGATTAGATAACACTGTATTGAAATTTTGTCTTAATTATGTCAAGTTGGGTTGATTAGATGGGACATCGCTTAGTTGATGCCCTCAGTCCCATCTCAGTGGAAATAATCAAGATGCCTATTTGGAGAGTGTCCTTAGCCATCAAAATCTGGCTAGGCCTATTAGAGGACCAATGAATTCACCACTTCTATGTGAATACAGAGTGTCATATTCATACTTTTTATATTATGTTGAGTGTTATTTGCCAAGAACTGCATTTTGCTTTAGTTTTTCTCATAGTACAAGTGTTAGTTTTTGTTAACTAGATTTTTCTACACCTATCTATACTTGAAGTGTTTGGATTTATCTATAAATACTATGTTAGGAGTCACAACCACATCAGGGTCAGGTATCATAATACATTTATGTAATTCACAATGGAGTCTTTGTAGCAAGGTACAGGTGTGGGGAGCAGCATTTTATTAATATTTAAAGAGTAAATGGGAAAACAAAATAATAGCTGTAAAACTCAGGACACTTTTAAAATAAGCATATTTGTTGAAAAGTTCAATAGAAAATGCAAGGGGAAAAATGAGTAAGAACAAGGAGCAAACAGCAATGGTATTTTGGAGCCATATACATGCAAAGATTGAAAATTGTCAGCACTGAGTTCTTTCATGAAGTCTTGATTTTAACCATAATTGAAACACATATCATAAGTCATAAGGATGTTTTTAATCTGACATCTTTAGAGGGAAAAAAAGTGACAAATGTGATTTTCAGATTTCAAAGCATTAGTTTAATCATTACATTTTGTTGTAAATATATAGAATGAACTCAGAGAATATTTATATACCACTTATCCTAATGACACACAGAATCAGAAGCTTTAGCCTTACTTCATCATTCTGAAATTTAATGTCTTTTGTTTACAGAAAAAAAAGACAAAATGTAAAGCTATAATAAGCAAATGCTTTAGTTATGTCTATGAATTGTTATATTAAACATGGTGTTTATAATACAAAGCTTCTGTTGTTCAAATATGTTGCAACATATTTTTCTTGTTCACTGAAATTTACAATTTATGCTAGAAACAGGAAACTTAACTGACGGGCTTTTTCTAATTATCCATACGTATATCCCTTTTATGTTTAATTAATGTAAACATGATGTAAATTTAAATCATCTTCAGTTATGAAAAACATTTAGGGGCCCCTGGGTGGCTCAATGGATTAAGCCTCTGCCTTCGGCTCAGGTCTTGATCTCAGGGTCCTGAGATCGAGCCCTGCATTGGGTTTTCTGCTCAGCAGGGAGCCTGCTTCCTCCTTTCTCTCTGCCTGACTCTCTGCCTACTTGTGATCTCTCTTTCTCTGTCAAATAAATAAATAAAATCTCAAAAAAGAAAGAAAGAAAAACATTTAAAGCTATTTTTTGAGTACATTGGGAAGATAAAATTAGAATAGTATTTAGGCTAGATTTATTTAAAAACATTTTTTCTCGGGGCACCTGTTTGGCTCAGTCAGTTAAGCACCGACTCTTGATTTTGGCACAGGTCATGGTCTCAGGGTTGTGAGGTTATGATCTCAGGGTCATGAAGTTGAGGCCTATATTGGGCTCTTTAATGGACAAAGAATCTGCTTAAATTCTCTCTCTCCTTCTCCCTCTGCCCACCCACCTCAACCCACCCCTTGTGTGTATACTATCCTCTAAAAACAAAACAGACAAATAAACAACAACAAAAAAAACCCACAAGAAATCCCCAGAAACAAACTCTAAAACATTTTCTTTCTAATTCAATCAGAGAGGAACAATTATCAGATGATCTCACTGATTTGAGGAATTTGAGAAACAAGACAGAGGATCATAGCAGAAGGGAGGGAAAAATGAAACAAGAGGAAACCAGAGAGGGAGACAAACCCGAGACTTTTGGTCTCAGAAAACAAACTGAGGGTTGTTGGGGTGGGGGGGAAGGGATAGAGTGATTCAATGATTGACATTGGGGAGGACATGTGCTACGGTGAGCGCTGTGAATTGTGTAAGACTGTTGAATCACAGACCTGTACCCATGAAACAAATAATACATTACATGTTAGTAGAATTTTTTTTCTCAAAAGTTTGAATGAAAAAATGTCTTTCCTGTTACCTCCACCCCTTGAGGGATTGATTGAGTCCCTTAGCATCAAATAATATATACCTAAGATCTAGAATAATTTATTTCTTAACTACATGGGTATGAAATATACTACCTTGCTTCAAACCCTTATTCTGATGCATTCTAGTTTCATAATCTTGAGAAAAGATACATAATCTGTATGAAATTGAATATAGTCGTCTGTGAAGTTGACGTACACGGTGTCTTCTTATAGATTAATAACAGAGGTTAAATAAAACATGCCCCATAAAGCATCCTATTGGACATAGAATAAGTGATCAATACATGCTGGCTATGATTGATATTAGTTTTAATGTAAGTATGTATATTTGATAATTTCACCCTGACAGTCTCTCTACAGAGCTCTTAGCTTCTGAGGTCCTATGAGAGCCATTTTCCCTAAAAGTAGATGATTCCACTTCAAATGCAACATCCTTCATTCAAATATTCCTTTGATCCTGTTTCTATGTAGCATCCTCTGAAGTACCTGGAATTTTCCAAAGGGAGCCAACCCTCTTTTGCTGCATTTTGTAAACAGATTTTCATCTCCATACCTGACAGGACAACGCTCATCTCTTCAGTACACGGTGGTTTGTCACTGTGCTCCCAGCGCTGCTCAGTGCATCCTGTTTAATGTGTATTATAAATCAGCTCCCGCATCACCATTTCTGGGGATATTTATTTCTGCACTTTTTGTGTCACCAAATGATCCCAAGTACAGATTGATTAGTCCCTTGGTTATTTTGTATCTCAAAGCCACTAGGTTTCGATTGAACGGCTCCAGAAACAGAGATTTGTGCCCTTGTCACCCAACCCCATTTCCAGTCTTCTCAAAAGCCTCATTGTTTCTGATCATTTTCCCCACTATTTTCTGAAATCTCTGGGACTGAATCTTGGAGTTGAATCCAGTTCTTCTTTTGACTTATTGTGACCACATCCATAGAAAGGAACTTAAAAACATTCAGATGTACCAAATTACTTCAAATAGTAAGAGTTTAACTCTTTCTCTGTGCCAAACCCTACAATCACAGGTATGTACCGGGGACCTTAGAGTGAGCAGGAATCTCCTCCTCTTTCCTTGTCAGGAGGTGAAGCCTTATCTCTGTGCTTAAGTTTGTTACATTTCTCGTCTTTAACTGACCCATACTAAGTTTGGAAATGCTGTGGAGATTCTTCTACAATTCTGACTTTCAATTTTGAGCACACCTCATTTATTGCAAGCAAAACTATTAACGATCCAGGAATAAATCATCACTTTTCTGTTCTCAGAAGGACAAATAGTGCCGTTATCCAAGATTAGTTTTAGTAGATCAATTCCATTTTCCTGAAAAGACATAATTAAAATGTAGATCACAAACACGTATTGTAACGTATGATACTGCATTGTGTGAGGAAACAAAAACACACGTAAATAAAAGTGCAACTTCCTTCAGAATTTCACAATTCACTAAATAGCACTATAAAATGTCTTTGTAAAAGAAGATAATAGGCCTGTTGTTGGTTTCCAAACAGTTCTAGGAGGGTAAGTGTCTTGAACTGCAACCGAATGTGGCATCCATCTTATCTATTAACAGTCTTGAGAAGAGTGTTTTCAGAATGCAAAAGTTTAAAACTGAAATTCACTTCTTGGGGTTAGAGCTTTTAATGGACTGACTGTCACTGATAAGGAAATGATGGAGAGCACAATGTTGCCGCAATCTCATTAGTGGAATGTATTGTATGAAGTTGAATTTCCCAATCTCCAGAATACTAACGTATTCTACCAGCTGAGGAGAAAAGAAGAAAGCAATTCAACGTTCTACATTTAACTTCTATTCTTTTGAATACAGCATTAAAATAACAGTTCCCCTGGTGGTGTATTTTCTTTGTTTTTTAGTGGACAATAAAGATAAATCTTATATTATTTTAGCATAACATCATCCTTCAAAGTAAAATCTATTTTGGACAACTGAAGTGTCAGAGGGCTTTCCTTAGTTCCAATAAAAGTTGGCAATCCTCTGTTTTCTTCATTAGAAAGAGACAAGATAGTATATTCAATCATCAGTGTCACAGAAGTGCTCCTCATAAGCATTTGCTGAAAACTTTTAATGTATGCAAATGTGACATTTAAGAAATATTTATTTAGAGGAAACCGAAATAAATTTGTTGACCTTTATTCATAATGCCCATGAAATATGATTTTCTACTGATCATCTATATTAACTGTCAATGTCTGCAACTAGATCTAAAAACGCAGAAACATCTGGATGTGAATGCAAACCATGTCAATCATGTAAAATTGGTTGACAGGTGCCTGGATGTTTGGCACATGATAGCTAAACTGAAAAATGTGATTTTCCGTAGAAGTGAGGGTTTTCTCTTGTTAATGTACCCTTCCTTTCCAATTTAGTGAGTAAAGTCTATGAATTAAGACATTATAAGTTTTTTTTTTAATCTGTGTTTTCAACCGAAATATGCTCAGAAGGAAATGTATAATAGAAGCAAATCAAACAAGTAAACAAAACTTGTTTTAGTCCCAGCTCTGCCACTTTATTTTATTTATTTATTTATTTATTTATTTATTTGGTCCCAGGCAAATCACTCAATTTCTACGCGATCCTGTGTATCCATTTGTATCTAATAACTAGATAATTGTCAAAAGCCACTTATAATTTTTTTTTTAAAGATCAGAAGGTATAATCTGAAACATGCCTTAGATATGAGCAGCAGTGACTAAAAATACTATTTTTCCCCAAGAAGATCATTACTAGAAACGTGTGAAGTTTCAACTGGGAGAGAAATGTGTCTTCTGACACCTTCAGCAATATTTTCATGTAAACCAGACAAAAGAGAGTGACTTGAAAGGACATCATAATAACAACTAAGGCGTATGGAACACATTTTCCAGATATTATGTTGATGGTTTTAAAGATTTCCTTGCAAAATTTTCATAACAAGCTTATGAGGTAAGATTCCATAATGACCATGATTTTCTAGATGAGGGACCTGGGACTCAGAGAGTTTGGGAGAGATGGATGAGGTGAAATCAGTAGTAAACACCAGGACTGGATTCAGAATTCGAGTCTGCCTACAGAGCTGATATAACTTAGCTATGCCTATAGCTACAATTTTGAAAAAAAAATGTAAGAATTCCTTTAGAGTTTTGGAAAAGATAAAGACCATATAGTTTCAGGAAAAAAATAAATGTTTTAAGAGAAACCTTTCTTTGTTTTGGAGAATACTTGTCCTACGGTGACTTTTAAAAATAATCTTATAAATAACAATCATTTGGTTATTGGAATATATGTAAGCAATCTCATGCTAACTATATGAATAGAAGTTGTTTGGTCTTTAACCAATGGCTTCTGGCAACATATACATTTTTCTCTTAATTAGCCCCAAGGAAAAACCACCTTCAGAAACAGTTACCACTTAAATATTTTTAAAATATTTAATAAAAAGCTCTCAAGGGTTTTGATTGAAATAGTTGGGGATAGGACAGATTCAAGGTTAAGTAATGATTTTTCAGTTCACTTAACAAGGAGGAGTTTCCCAACTTTTTGTTCTGCTTAGAAGGACTTTGTTTTGTTTTGTGAACACCAACATTCAAAAAATGGAGAGGGTTCACATTAAAATATGAATTTCTGTCTTTTCCACAAACAATGGAATATCTGCCAAAGTTGGGACAGAACTCCAGTGTGGCAAGGCTCCATAGTTGCCGGGTAGCAGATGCCACCTTGACGCAGGCCATACACTTTGCAATGTTTCCAAGCCTCCAGGGGCCCACTGCACTCATTTACATTTCCAATCTGGCATTAAAAAAAGAATTTGAGTACTTTACAATCTCCTCCTTAATGCCACCATTTAATACGTTTTTTTTCCCCCTTCCCAATACTAATTAGGTCTTGTGAAATGCCCTGAGTCCAAAGCAGTGAATCATTTTTTTTTTTTGCCAGTAGAAAGGAGACTGGATTAATTTGATTAATTTCCTCTGGATGCTTTGAAGTAAAGCATCAAAGAATCACTGTTTACCTCTTGAAATGCTCAGATTTGATGCTAGAATAAAGAAAATGATTCAACTTTCATTCAAAGGACAATTGCATGGTATTGGAACTTTGTGCTTAAACAAAGACATATCATAGTTCATTTTATTCTTTTCTTAAAAGATATGTACTTAGCATTAATATTATTTACCCCCTGGCATATCTCAGTAAAAATAGTCTCCCTTTAATATGATTTTTAAATGTAGATTTCTGATTAAAATACATTTGCACTATAAAAGAAGCTTTCATCCAAGGAAAGAAAATTTGAAACTCTTTTAATATACTCAAATGTGTGCTTTTAGAGAAACTTCCTGAATTATTGTATTACAATTAGTTGCTATGAAATAACCAAGTCCATGCACTTCTGAAAAGAAACTTGCATCTTAGCCCTTTAATTATGTGTGCATTATCTAAGTTCATTGAAAATAACAGAAATCATGAGTTATATTAAATTTATGGAATTATAATACATATCATTTAGAATATTTAGATTTTCCAGAAAAGTAATTACTATTTTGATTCTTTACATAACTAAAAATAAGAATTACAGTCATGTTGTCTTTATAATCCTTAGTATCTGTCACTGTCATTTGCTCTCACAAGCACAACACACACACACACACACACACACACATGCACACACACAGAGTATCTTTTCTCTTCAAAGTCTGAAAGATAATACTTAAAAATAATGTTTTGGAAGAAAAAGAAAAATTCATGCTTGACATACTCTCCTAGTAATAGACTGTAATATACTCTCATATGTTGATGGGGTGATATGGAAATGGAATATAAAATGGAAAATATTTCTAAATGATATACAAGACAACAGTTTTCTAAGAGCTTTAATGATGTATGACCTTTGACTTGGTTCACTTTTCTTAAAAACAAGACAACAGGCCCATCATGGGGTTATTTATGCTAACCCCCACTTCTCCAAACAGAAAAAAAGTATTTAATTTCAGTTTTGGCAATACCAGAAATGGAATCTTAAACCAGTCAATCAGAAATTTCCTGTTCAGCACCAGTGAGGTCATCCACCTGATAGAAGAGCCCCCTACAAAGCCCCATAAGACAGTAACCTTACTATGACAGATACACTTTTTGCTTATATGACTTCCTTGTCCGCACTCCCTTCTGCCTATAAAAGGTTTTCATTTTGTACTGCTCCTCAGAGCCGCTTTCTGTTTGCTAGATGGGATGCTGCCTGATTCATGAATCATTGAGTAGAGCTAATAAGATCTTTCAAATTTGTGCAGTTGGATTTTGTTTTTTAATACTTTATAGACATTATACTGAAAAATTCGAAAAATTCACATTACTTTCATACATGGAGCTGTTTATCATGCCTCCAAAAATGAAAACCTTAAAACAATCTCAAAACTAGGAAATAGGGGCACCTAGGTGGCTTAGTCATTAAGCGTCTGCCTTCGGCTCAGGTCATGATCCCAGGGTCCTGGGATCAAGCCCTGCACTGGGCTCCCTGCTCCGCAGGAAGCCTGCTTCTCCCTCTCCCACTCCCTCTGCTGTGCTCCCTCTCTTGCTGTGTCTCTCTCTGTAAAATAAATAAATAAAATCTTAAAAAAAAAAAAACCTAGGAAATAATAATGTTTCTTATATCATAAAGTATATTATTCTAATGATTTAAAAATAAGACATATGGGATAGGTAAAAAAAAAGGCCATCAAATATGTTTCCTTTAATGTTAAACAACCAAAAAGTATCAGAAGCTTCAAAATCCAATTGTGTGTGTGTGTGTGTGTGTGTGTGTGTGAAAATTGACAAGTTGATTCTAAAATTTACATGAAAAGTCAAAGAACTAGGGGCGCCTGAATGGCTCAGTTGGTTAAGTATAACCTTCAGCTCAGGTCATGATCTTGGGGTCCTGGGTCCTGGTGGTTCTCCCTGTTCAGCAGGGAGTCTGCTTACCCCTCTCCCTCTGTCCCTCTCCACCCTCGCTCCACTTGGGTGTGTGCTCTCTCCATCTCTCTCAAATAAATAAATAAAATCTTAAAAAAAAAATCAAAGAACTACACAACACTCAGAATTTTTAGAATGGATCTTTTTGCATTTGCTCACCTCTGTCTCTGCCACTACATTATCTCATCATTTACCTTCTCTTCTGCAATTGCTGGAGGCATGGCTTGTCTTGATATCTAAATGAAGGAGTTATTCTGTATGTATCCCTGCTTCAAGAGTGACAGAAGATGGGTATGAAAAGCTTTTCCTATGTGGTCCAAGAAAGTCCAAATTCAAGTGCTACTCACTGTAATTCTATTTCTTTCCTGATATCTACAAATTAAAAAAAAAAATAGGGGCACCTGAGTGACTCAGTGGGTTAAGCCTCTGCCTTTGGTTCAGGTCATGATCTCGGGGTCCTGGGATTGAGCCTCGAGTCAAGCTCTCTGTTCAGCGGGGAGCCTGCTTACCCCCTCTCTCTGCCTGCCTCTCTGCCTACTTGTGATCTCTCTCTCTGTCAAATAAATAAATAAAATCTTTTAAAAGAAAAATAAATAAAAATAAATAAATAAATAAATAAATTGAAGTGTCATTTATGTGCAAAAATATAAAAAAGGAGCACACATATGTCAATAAATAGACTATTATCACCATTCCAGAAATTTCCTTTTGTCTTTCACTTAGGCACCACAATTCTTTACTCTAAAATTAATCACTGTCTCTTTACCTTATTTTGTTCCTTGTATCTTGTTATCTTTTTTGAGTCTCATCATGTTGCTGTGTGGATACCATTTATTTTTTTTTATTTCTGTATATCATGCTATTCTGTGAATATATCATAATATTTACCAACTCTACTTTGATGGAAACTTGGGATAATTTCATATTTTTCAGCAAAGAATACTCTTACACTTGTGTTCTGAGGCATATATGTACATATATATGACATATGAGAACTTAGACATGAAATAACTAAGGTCGCAGGAAGTGCATTTGCTCAGTGGCAAACAGGAGCAGGGTTGCATTTGAGGCTAGAGGTAAGGGAGGAAATTCTGTACTGTGTCTCTGCCCTAAGAATAGTGACTGCTTTCTATATTTGGCATTATTGCATTCTTTACTCCATTCACCTGTTTTAGGTATTAATCCCTTTAGTAAATTGCCCCCATTCCAATTATAGCATGGTTTATCTCCTGACTTGCTGCCGATGGAAAAAGTGTCAAAATTTAGAAGAAATAGAATGAAAGACTCCAATTGACAAAATACAAGGACAACATTTAGGTCAAATGTAAGACATGGTGCAACTTAAAAATACTGTTTGTAATAAAACCTTTCTCACTGGAGAAAAAAAGATGTGACTACAGATCTAATGGCTAATCTTTTGAAGAGAAAAAAAAAATCTGTGATTGAATTGATTATACAAATCATTGAAATATTAAGCTTAAAGTCAGTTGTGAAAACTACATCCTGTATTTAATAGATCACTCCTGTATGGGGGAAAAAAAAGCAACAACTCTGAACTTTGTATGAATGGAATTAACAGGGATGCCTGGGTGGCTCAGTTGGTTGAGCACTTACCTTCAGCTCGGGTTATGATCTCAGAGTCCTGGGACTGAATCCTGCTGTGGGTTCGTTCCTTGCTTAGCAGAAAGTCTGCTTCTCTGCTTCTCCCTCTGACTGCTGATCCCCCTGCTTGTGCTCTCTCTCTGACAAATAGATAAATTAAAAACAAACAAACCAAAAAAAAACTAAAAAAAAAAGAAGAATGTAATTAACAGAAGCAAAACATAAATCAGTATAGGATTAGAAGAAAATGGTTGAGGGGCGCCTGGGTGGCTCAGTGGGTTAAAGCCTCTGCCTTTGGCTCAGGTCACGATTCCAGGGTCCTGGGATAGAGCCCCGCATCCGGCTCTCTGCTCAGCAGGGAGCCTGTTTCCTCCTCTCTCTCTCTCTCTGCCTGCTTCTCTGCCTTCTTGTGATCTCTGTCTGTCAAATAGATAAATAAAATCTTTAAAAAAAATAAATAAATAAATAAAAAAAAGAAGAAAATGGTTGAAATGCTGGCTTCGGTTCCAGACATCATGGATTACAAATGGGCTTCATGTTCTGGCAGTGAGACCATGTGTGCATTTTCTTGACAACCCACAGCTTCCAAGGTCATTCCTACACATCCTCACTGGGCATTGTCACCCCCCTGGCCACCAGCCATCCCAAAGTCTACTGAAGAAACAATCCCACTGTCCTATAGGGCACCAAAATCATCTCTCCACACGTGAAATTATAATATTCAAATTAATTACTATAATCTGGAAGCCATGTTAAGAAATCTATCAAAAGATGGAATTTATGGTTAAAGATGTATCTCTGAGTTATATTAGGTCTCAAACTAATCAAAAAGAAAGAGGAGGGCAAGTGAGTTCTCAAACAATTTTACTCATAATTTGAATTTTCAAAATTGATGTGCATGTCCTTCTGAGTCAGTAAAATGAACAAACTGAATTCTCCTCTTTCGCTTATGAAATCTTTTCCCCAGAGACTTAGACATAATAAATGAATTTAATGCATCCTAAAGGCATTTTGAAGATTTTCATTGTAAATTCTCTAAAGCAGAACTCAAATATAAAAAAGCCATGGGTATCTATGAGATAAGGAAGTTTTTTGAGACAAAACACTCCTGGAGCTATAGCTAGTACAATGAATTACATTTCATATGTTTGTGTATAGTTTCTATATAATGTAATAAAAGAAATTTGAAATTGACATCCATATTTTTCTTATTTTTTTTAATCTGTCCACACAGTTTCACTTTTTTGACTGTGGAAATATGAATGCCATAGAAATTTCATTGAAAACTTATTTTAAACGTAGTTTAGAAAGAATCTACTCACACATCTCCACTTCCCATTATATAAAAATGTTCTTTCTCCTCATATGACTCCAAGAAATAGAAAAATAATTTCAAACTTTTCCTTTCAATCTACTTCTTATGCAAATTCAAGCCCACAAATATTTACTACAGGAACCAAGACATGAATTAACTTCACATTTTCAAAACTGATATTCTTTTCTGCATGCCTTTTTCTTTTTAAGGATTTAGAGCTAGCACCCAGGATCATTAAATATAGATTATATAAAATACATATAACTCGACATTCTTATTAAAAAATATTCTTACAAAAACCTGCCACTCAACTAGATGACAGTTTTATAAGTCATTTCTTTCTTTTTTTGACAGCCTATTTATCCTACTATATAAAATCCTCACAGGAAGGCTTGTGGTAAATGATGGTGCATTTCACAGGTCATGTAATTTTCAATTTGTCATTCTTCATTTTGCAAGAAATGGTACATGATGTCAACAACACATGAGCAATATATTTATTTTTTTCCTCTGTCTTTCAGTATGAATCGATTTTTCTTTTTAATTTTGGTGACAGTATAGGCAAACTATAAAATATTCTGGTCAGTTATGGATTGTATAAAAATAAGATCTCCATTAAGCTGTATATGATGTTATTACTCTGTGATGTCTCTAATTGATAGGCCTTTCTTATTTGGTAGAGGTGTTCTATAAGCTTCTAGAAAGGAACACTTTTCAGCATTCATCATTCATTTAAATATTCACCAATACTGTGAACATGCTGATATCAAACACTTAATGAATTAAAAAAAGAGTCATTTAGGTAACATGTTGAAAACTAAGTGATTGTTTCTGCCCCTGTGAATTTCATGAGAAAGCAAGAGAAGCAAACAAGCAACAATGTGTTATTAAATGTGAGCCTGGACAGCCTGCTTGCTAAACATTCTCCTATTACCATGAGTGTGAAACAAACACAGGAGGATTGCCATTGCTAATTTTAGATTTCCCACCTTCACCAACAGCACATTCACCCTTCAGTGTGGCTTTTTCATGTGGGACATTTGACTGAAGAGTTGGGAGAGTTTGGGGGTGTTGGGTCATCAAAGTGGTGGCAGGTGTAATGATCCTGGTAGCTCTCGCTGTGGCAGCTCCGGTGGTCCTGGCCGAGGTACTGAGGGTGACATCTTGAAAAGATTAAAGCTATTGTGTGTCCTTACCCACAATTTTCCCTTTCCAGCGTCCACTGACATGTGCCTTTTATAATTCTAGGATTGTTGTGTCCTGTGAATTCTATGAGGATTTCATTTGCATTGATTTCCAATGTACCTCTTTCTTCCCACCTGACCCCTCAAAAAATACAACTTGGGTGAGAAGATCAGCTAAAATGACCATCAAAGCTTAAAATAAAATTTGTTGGGAAATATTTTATGTCCCCAAAGAGTGAAATTATGGTCAAAAGAATAGAATTTCTTATTTGTGGAGCATAACAAATAGCATGGAGGACAAGGGGAGTTAGAGAGGAGTAGGGAATTTGGGTAAATTGGAAGGGGAGGTGAACCATGAGAGACTATGGACTCTGAAAAACAATCTGAGGGGTTTGAAGTGGCAGGGGGTGGGAGGTTGGGGTACCAGGTGGTGGGTATTATAGAGGGCACGGCTTGCATGGAGCACTTGGTGTGGTGAAAAAATAATGAATAATGTTTTTCTGAAAATAAATAAATTGAAAAAAAAAAGAATAGAATTTCTTTCATGTGAACATAGCACAACAGTCCTTATGTGCTTTAATTTCATGTTTCCTTTTCTTTCCTTTTTTGTTTTGTTTTGTTTTGTTTTTTAAATCCCTTCAATCTTTAATTAAAACATGTAAAGCATTCAGAACATGGTTTGATGAGTATGGTCAGTATGAACTATTTTATTATATATCAGGGGTACAGCATAGATATTAAGAGCCCAGGTTATGACCTACCTTGACTTTATTCATAAATCAGCTCTTCCAAGTACACAGCTGTGTGACCTTGGGCAAGTTACTTAACATCTTTGTGCTTAAGTTCCTTCCTAGGTGAAATGGGGCTGATGATAATACCACTCAAGACTGAAATTGATAATTCGTGTAATACCTGTAGATCAGCATTGGCATATAAT
This sequence comes from Neogale vison, assembly GCF_020171115.1. Lineage (NCBI taxonomy): Eukaryota > Metazoa > Chordata > Mammalia > Carnivora > Mustelidae > Neogale > Neogale vison. The sequence continues at coordinate 294,908,267 of NC_058091.1, forward strand.
AAGGTTTTATTAAATTTTATCTATTTCTCACTTTAACTAATTTTCTATCCATTTTCCTGAAATAAATGAAATGTAATAATTACATGATATTCATTGCCTTTTGTTAAAAATGAAAGAAGGGGATAGAATATGGGTGAAATGGGTCTAAAGGTACAAACTTTCAGTGATAGAATAAGTCATGGGGATGTAATCTATAACATCATGACCATAGTTAAAGATACTGTATTTTATATTTAAAAGTTGCTAAGAGAGTAGATATTAAAAATTCTCATCACAAAGAAAACAACTTTTTTTTTAAGTTTAAAGATTTTATTTATTTGACAGAGAGAGATCACAAGTAGGCAGAGAGGCAGGCAGAGATAAGGGGGGAAGCAGGCTCCCTGCTGAGCAGAGAGTCCGATGCAGGGCTCAATCCCAAAACCCTGGGATAATGATCTGAGCAGAAGGCAGAGGCTTTAACCCACTGAGCCACCCAGGCGCCCCAAGAAAACAAACTTCTATAACTACATATGATGATGGAAGTTAACTTGACTTATTGTGACAATCATTTCCAAATATGCAGATATCAAATCATTATATTGTACCCCTGAAACTAATAAAATGTTGTATGTCAGTTATACCACAATAAAAAATATTAAAACTTGTCAAATGAAAGAATGCATGGCTTTTTATATTTTCTTTGAGTAAAATTTTAAGTGTATTTTATATATGTTATGTTGGGTTCTGAAAGTTCTTAATTTCTAAATATACATTGTAATTTTCATTTCCTTTCAGAGCAATTAGAGCTATTTAGATTCTGAGTTCTGCATTATAATTTCCTTACTGTTTATTGTGGTATTAAGCTTATTATGTTCATGAATTATTGCACTGAGGCCAAAAACTGTGGTCTTTTTCTACTCTTACCAATTGATTAAAGTTTATTTATTGCTTTGAGAACTTAAATTTTGAATATTTTCCAGACATCTGGGAACTCTCTACATGTCTGTTTGGTCTAATTTAAAAATTCACATAAGCTTATTAACTCAGACTAGTTAATTATGTCCTTAAAAATAGATATTATTTCATATTTTTCTGTGGATTTTATTGATATAATTTTCAGAGGTGAAATAAAGATTTTTCACTTACATTGTAATACCTGTATTAATCATGTTTTTATTATTCTAAAAATGTTTACTGTTCATACTGTTACATATTCTTTGTGAATAATGCATTTGTCCTCATAAAATAGTTCTCTTATACTCAATGTAATTTCCCCCTTAATTTTTCTAATTTAATATTGATAGTATACCTCTTTCTCTTTTTATTTATTGCTGTTACTTATTTGTTTGCTTTTATCAAGTCAAGAAGTTTTTCTTCACCACTGTGCCAGTGAGAATATCCTTGGCAGAGCCAGCCTAAATTAGAGAAATCATGTATGATAAAGGAATGAAACACAAGGTCATGAACTTATTCTGAGTTTCAGAGAATAATCCTGTTCTCATCAAGTATTCCTGAAGTACATGGCTCATTTAAGCCACGTGGCCAACAACTCTGCCCAGTCAGTCTCTTCTTGACTTAAAAAACATGACAGTTCTTCACAGTGACGTAACAGGTTTGATGATATCTATGGCTATGTGTATTCAGGACTCGCTATAGAATTCAAGAGTCACAGGACAAAAAGAAAGTAGAATGCACCTTTTTCAAAAATTCTTCAGAATTTTAAGACAGCAGTAGCAGAGCGTTAAACCATGTGTGTTGTCTTTCTTTAAGTCTGGGATTTGGGATGGCTGCATTGGGGGCGTGCCCATTGAGTTGGCTTTGTTTGAACCTTCTGAGTTTCAAGGTAATGTTTCCATTTCCTAATTCAGTTACATCAGGAGGATTATGAAGGTAAAAAATGGGAATTTATTTCTTTTCCTAATCGTTGACTTTCAATTTAAACATATAATGAAATAAAATCCATGCAGCTAAAGACACAGTTGAAGTTCAGCAAAGCTAATAAGCCACCAGAGCTTTTGATCTTTCAGTGTACACAGGATTCTTTTGGTAATACATCTCCAGGTTAAAGAATTTAAGCAAATTCACCATTACACGATCTTTGGGAGTTGACCAGTATACTATTTAAGAATACAAAAATTTGCCTCTTTTTCTTTTATCTGTAATATTACTCTATTTTTACTCTCAATATTGTAACGTTTTTCCTTCGTTTGATTATTTTTTTTAATTTAGTAATGCTGTGCTACTCCTTACTGTTATTGATTTGAGTTTTATTCCAAAAACTGTTGTATTTTTTTGAAATATTTTATTAACTTATTTGACAGACAGAAATCACAAGTAGGCAGAGAGGCAGGCAGAGAGAGGAGGAAGCAGGCTCCCTGCTGAGCAGAGAGCCCGATAAAGGGCTTGATCCCAGGACCCTGGGATCATGACCCAAGCCAAAGGCAGAGGCTTTAACCCACTGAGACACCCAGGTGCCCCCAAAAATTGTTGTATTAATGATAATGATGATGATTGATGATTTGAAGTCTAAATCTACATTATCTATGAATTATTTGTATTGAGATTATCTACGTGTAAGAATCAATGGATTCTAAGTCTTCATTACAAAATTCATAAATTAATCATGTTTACATTTACTCATTCTGTTATTTTTGTTGATGTAATTTTATTTTAAATAACCCATTGATGAATGAGTCTTCTGTAATTTCAAGACTAGAAAAAATTTATTACCACTTCTTCTCAATTTAAGTATACCACTTAATTTAAAAATACAAATGCATCATAATTCAAAGTTAATTACAGAGACTTTTCATTAAATTATTTCAACGTATCCTCCTTTTTGTATTTATAAGCACTTTAACCTTGCAGGTATTCAAGATATCAAAATAGCCTTAAAAGCTTATTACAAATAATAGCTATTTTACTTAGATTAATCTGCTACTATGATACAAAGGGTGTTTTATTAAATATTCATTTTCTTCTATCAGCACTGATATTAGTAATTTAAGTTTGGCCATAGAGTAATCAATTAAAGTAAACCATGCTGTGTGAACACTAAACCTAACACATTAATTTAATCTATTTTGGCTACTCCTGCTGTCTCACAAATCATTTCTATGGTTACAACACATTTGTCAAAGTTTCTAATAGAAAAACATCCCATGATGGCAAGGCCTTTACTAAATAAATGCAAGATTTATAGATAATAAAAATATTTAGATTTAATTTCTACAAATTAAGTGACATTTTCTAATATCATAGAGCACACACAATAAAAATGATCTAGCTACACTAATTTTTTAAATTATTGCTGAAAAAATGTAAAAGGTTAATCATAGAAGTTGCAGAAATGATTACAAAGAAAAACACAAAATTTAATTAACTCTATCGTAAGCCAAGGATAGTGAACAGGCAAGCCACATCTTAAAGCGGGCATGTAAGTGGAATTGTAATCCAAACTATCTTTCCCTTTGGGGCTGAATCTTTGTCCTCATTTCTAGTAAGCATTTGTTAATATTTCAGCATAATAAAGAGAACAAAAGTATTTACAAATAATATTGCCTGAAAATTTAAGAATCATTATTGCAAATCCTTAAAATGCTAACATAAATATGACTTTGGTAAATGCACTTGGGTTGTAAGACATTTAATTTTACTTTCAAAGAGTTCTGACCTTTGCCCTTGGCTTCTGGGAGAAAATTTCCTTTGAAATGTTATGTGTCAGGTGTGTTTTTTTGTGTAGGGACCTGACCGCACCAGATTAAGGTGGGGCGGTGGACTGACCAGAACAGAAAGCCCAAGTAGATGAATATAGTCTAGGGCTTTGGGCTATAAATTTTATTTTATTTATTTATCTATTTATCTATCTATCTATTTATTTATTTATTTTTTAGAGAGAGCTAGTGTGATTGCATGTGCATGTGCACACATTAGAGCAGAGGGAGAAGAGGAGCAGAAGGAAAGGGAGAAGAGAGACTGACATGGGACTCCATTGTACAACCCTGAGATCATGACCTGAGCTGAAATCAAGAGTTGGATGTTCAATGGCTGAGTCACCCAGACATTTCTGCACAGTATCATTTGAAATGGAGACTGCGATCAACCAGGGGCAACTGGAACCCCAGTAACAAGTAGAGAGTAGAATCAAGGACTGGGGTGAGCTATTCCAGGTGGCAGTGCTGAAACCTTAGTGTATTGCTGAACACTGATACCAGGAGAGTAACCTCTCAGGACTGCACCATGAAAGAACGATGGAGACTTGACATTTAGTAGTGCTCCCGCCCCACTGTATGTTTCTTTCTTTGGCTGACTTTAATTTGTATCCACCCATCCATCCTGTAATAAGCCATAACCAGGCTACAAGGAGTTCTATGACTCTCTCTAGCAAGTACCCTGGAGTTACAATTGGTGTCAGAAAGAATGAGAACCTTGTTTGTTTGCGGACCGTGTTTTCTCTAACTTTGCAGTTGGCCTAAACTCATAAAACTACATATTTCGGGACGCCTGGGTGGCTCAGTTGGTTGGACGACTGCCTTCGGCTCAGGGCGTGATCCTGGAGTCCCGGGATCGAGTCCCACATCAGGCTCCCAGCTCCATGGGGAGTCTGCTTCGCTCTCTGACCTTCTCCTCACTCATGCTCTCTCTCACTGTCTCTCTCTCTCAAATAAATAAATAAAATCTTAAAAAAAAAAAAAAAAAAAAAAACTACATATTTCATTGGAAAAAAAAAAAAAGTAAAATATTCTTTCCCAGTCCCTTAAGAAATAAAGAAAATTAATCTATTAAGTTTCCATGAAAAATTGAACAATGAATTAGATGCATTAAAGTAAGTAGTATATTAAACATAATAAATAGATCTAGTGATTTTCATCATACCATCTAAACTATTTAAACCTGTATATCTACCTCTGGAAAACTGGGAGGCTGTGTTTTAAAATTCCTGTTTTCTTATTGAAGATTTTAATGCCTCTGGGGGCGCCTGGGTGGCTCAGTTGGTTAAGCATCTGCCTTCAGTTCAAGTTGTGATCCCAAGGTCCTGGGATTCAGTCCCACATTGGGCCCCCTGCTCAGTGAGGAGTCTGCTTCTCTCTCTCTCCTTCTGCCCATTCTCTTGCTTGTGTGCATGCTCTCTCTCTGTGTCAAATAAATATATTATTTAAACTTAAAAATAAAAAATTTAAAAAAGATTTTTTTAATGTCTCTGTGTATAACAATCATAATGCTCTAGTCTCATAGTTCTTGGTTTTCTTTACACCTATTTCATTAAACTTGCAAACCTGAGCTGAACTCTCGGGCCAACTCATGAACCTACTCCAGAATTGCTATTAATATGTCACTTTCATCTATAGTCTCAAGTCTTTCTAGCGTACTGCACTCTCACTAGCTTTTGAGCTAGTTAGAACTTGGAGTCTTTGAGCAAATCACAGCAAATTTTGCTTCCTTCCATAATTACTGTATGTGCATGGGAAATCATCTGGTTGACCCTTTCCCTAGCATTCTCAATTCTCTCTCTCTCCTTCATCCTATGCCCCAACATAAAAATCTCCTATAACCGAATGTGTGTTTTCTGTTTTCTTAATTTAAAGCTTTAAACTAACTGTAAGGCATAATTTTTCATGTGTCTTGTTTTGTATGCTGTGCTAGGCACTGTAGATACAATGATAAATATGATGGACATAAACTCTGCCTTCAGCAGAAGTCATTTGGGGGAAAAATAAGCAAGAAATTACAGAGGCTTATAATAAGTTCTATGATGGGTTAAATAGAATGTAACAGGATGATCCAGCCAAGTCAAGGACAATGGAAAGGTCAGTGACTACTTCCCAGAGAAAGTGCTATCTAAGCAAAATTCATTGGCAGCCTGTAAAATCAAGTTATAAAACACAACCCTAGTCAATTACCTAACTTTTCAATAACATTTGTCCTTTGTTCTTATACCTATGGTTTTCTGATTCCTTATTTCCATTCTGACAGTATCTAGACTATATTCATTTTTAACCAATATTTATTTCCTTAATAATTATAGCCTTGCTTCCCCTTTCCAGGATACCATTGAAATTATTTTTATAAAGATAATGGTATAGATAGATATTATATAGATTTCAACCACCTATCTTAGTTCTTAGAAGTACTTTTAGGTATTTATTCATCATTGTATAGATGGTCTGTTTAGAGATAAATAAAGTCTTTCAATAAGAAGGATTTAAAATCAATCCCTGAGTCCTAACTATTCTTTTTTTTTTTTTTAAGATTTTATTTATTTGACAGAGAGAAAGATCACAAGTAGGCAGAGAGGCAGAGAGAGAGAGGGGAAGCAGGCTCCCCACAGAGCAGAGATCCCGACTTGGGGCTTGGTCTCAGGACCCTGGGATTATGAACTGAGCTGAAGGCAGAGGCTTTAATCCACTGAGCTACCCAGGTGCCCCAGTCCTAACTATTCTTAAAAGCATATTCTTTCCTGACTTCTTGAAAACATATCTCACATTGGTTTTCACAATATTATCTTTCTAATTCTATTTTTCAAGTTTTTCTGTATTTTTAATTATGGTAAACTACACATGAGAAAATTTACCTTCCTAACCATTTTTAAGTGTGCACTAATATGTATATTTACATTGTTCTACAACCAAGCTCCAGAACTCTCTTCATCATACAAAGCTGAAACTTCATAACCATTAAGAACTCCATATTCTCTTCTCTCCCCAGTGCCTAGTAACCACCATTCTACCTTCTATTTATATGAATTTGGCTAGTCTAAGTACCTCTAGGTATGTGAAATCATACAATATTGCCTTTGTGTTAACTGGCTTATTTCACTTAGCACAATGTCCTCAATGATCATTTACACTGTAGCATGAGTTAGAATTTCCTTCTTTTCCAGGGATGTGCAATAATTATTTCACTGTACATATAGACAATAATTTGTGTATCCATGTATCCATTGTTGTACAATTGAATTGTTTCTACCTTTTAGCTATTGTGAAGAATGCTACTATGAACATGTCTGTACAAATATCTATATGAGCACCCGATTCAATTATTTTGGTTACATATTCAGAAGGGAATTACTGGAAAATATAGTAATGTTATTTATTATTTTTTTGAGGAACCACCATATTATTTTTTGTAGCAATTGCAGTTTTTTTAAGTGGATTTTTTTTTTTTGTCTTGTTGGTGTTGACTTTTTGGAATTATTTATGTATTTTGGATACTAACCTCTTAATAGATATATAATTGGCAAATATTTTGTCTCATTCTATAGGACTGTTGTGTTCTGTGATGCATACAAGTTTTAACTTTTGATGTATTTCAATTTATCTATTCTTACTTTTGTTTGCCTGTGTTTTGGTATCTGATCCAAGAAATCATTGCCAAATATCTAGAAGAATTTTCTCTATATTTTCTTCTAAAAGTTTTGTAGTTTTGCTGTTTTATCTAGGTGTTTGATTCATTTCTGAATTGATTTTTTTGTGTATGGTTTAAAATAGGGTTTCAACTTTATTTATTAATTTATTTATTTTGCATGAGGACATACAGTTTTTCCATTGTTGACAAATACCATTAGAAAAACTTTATATCCACATAAATAGATAATTGAAGTCCCTTTAGATTCTCTACGAATTTTAGGGTTTTTTTTTCTATTTCTGCAAGCAAAATGATATCCTTAGAATTTTGATAGCTCTTGTATTGAATATGTAGATTGAGCACTTTGAATGATAGTGACATCTTAACAACACTGAGTCTTCCAATCCATCAACATGGGTTGTATTTCTATTACTTTCTGTCTTCTTTAATTTCTGTCAGCAAGTTTCTTTACTTTTCAGTGTCCAATTATTTGGCTTTCTCAGGTAAGATTATTCCTAAGTGTTTTATTCTTTTTTATGCTATTGTAAAAAAAGTTATTTTCTTTTTTTTTTTGTTTTTAGATTGTTTATGGTTAATTTATAGAAACACAATTTTGTGTATTGATTTTATATACTGGAAGTTTGCAGAATTTATTTGTTCTAACAGAATTTTGTGAACTCTTTAATGTTTTCTATGTATAAGATCATGTCATCTGCGAACAGAGATAATTTATTTTTTCCTTTCTAATGTGAATGCCATTCTTTAATTCCTTTAATTCACTGATTTTCTTAGCTTCCTTCACTTCTTTTCTCTTCTTAAATATTGTTCTCCCTAACTTCTGACTTTAGTCCTCCACTATTGTTTTTTTCTAAGAAAATGGTATTTTCAACTACTTATTTTATATTAAATCTCTCATTGGTGCTGTTAACTCTGACTTTCTATCAGTCCTATATTTCCAACTGGCTTGATGTTTGCTAGACATCACACACTTAGCATGGTAAAAATCAAATATGCTGACCATAGGAACATAATGCTCATCACTGGTCACCTATCTGTGGTCCTAGAAATATGACAGTATACAGATGTGACATATTTCTCTAGGCTTCTTTACAACCTCCCCCTCTGGTCCCCACTCCAACAGCAGGATACATATAGTTTCCTAGATTCCCTTTCTACTTCTGACTTGTCCACTTACACTGGTGTTTCAGGGGTCTTGTTACTGATTCCCACCCCTGCCCAATTCTTTAAATTTCATGTCTTCTGACACCATTATAGAAGGTTTTATATAGTAAATCATTATTCCATAATACTTGTATTAGTTCTGCTTCCCTGGATGAATCCTATCTAATATGGTTGTATTTACAAGAGATGTGGTGTTGCTGTACAAAAATCTAAAATATTTTACATTGCACTGGCTATGAGGAAGCAACTAAAGGATTTCAGAATGCCAATAAGAATATAGTTTTTGGAGGCTAAAAACAAGGTGGACCATACTATATGTGGACAAATGTTTGTAATACTGTGTCTACTGAATGTGGATGATAGAAAATATATCTAAGCCTCCACCCCCCAAAAAAAAGATATCTAACCCAGGACTTCTTGTGCTGGAAAATGCTTTTCACATTCAGCTTTGCTAATGGGAGTAGGAAAAGAATTCCCAAAGAAAAGAAAAGCCTAAGCAAAAAAAAAAAAAAAAAAAAAAAAAAAAAAATCAAATTCCAGGCACTGCCAGCTGAACATTAAGGTAAACTCAATGATATAGGTTGTGAGACTTTCTTTAAGCATTTAAAAAAAATAAAATTATATTGCATTATAGTTTTACTTAGTTTTTCAAAAAGGATTGTGAAGGTTACAAATGGCATGTAAGATAGCATCCTCTTTCACAGTCCAGACTAGACAGTGGCCTGTCTCAGAAACATGGTTGGTATGACTTTTGCCTCATGGAGAAGATATCAGTAAGATTTATAAGAAATTCAGAAAGTTTTTAGGAGAATTATTTAGACAGAAGGGTCAGCAGTGAGACATAGGTCTTTCTATATGCAAAAAATAAAAAAAAATTAAAAAAAAGATAAGATAAAACCAAAAGCCCAGAATACTTAAAATAAAAATTCCCAAGGATCAGAATAGTGCTTTAATTAATATCATGAGAGCAAGGGTAGTTTGTAATATCATGTGTCTGGTTCAGTTTCAAAATTAATATGAAACAATACTTGCTCTGTGCTTCTGATTCTCATTTTTTAAAATAAGAGTATTTATTGCAGATATCCTTTCCATGTCTATAGAGCATTATTTTTCAAAATAAGAAAGTCTACTATAGATATCTTTTCCATATCTGTAGTGGGCTCAATGTTGCTCCTCCCCCAAAAGATAAGTCCATATCTGAATCCCCAGATTCTGAATGTTGTCTTATATGGCAAAAGGTAATATTTGCATTTTATGGTAAAACATATGATTAAGTTAAGGATCTGGAGAGAAGCAGCAGTTCCTGGGCTATCTGGGTATGCAGTAGATGCCATCACGTGTCTTCCTGTAAGAGAAGCAACGGAAGAGGAGACACATAGAGGGAAAGGCAATGAAAAGTCACATGAAAGAGATGCAGACCAAGTCAAGGAGAGTCAGCAGCCACCAAAAGCTAGCTGGAAGAGACAAGGAACAAATTATCTCAAAGAAACCTTAGAGGGAGCACAGCCCTGCCATAATTCAGACTTCCAGCCTCCACGGCTGTGAAAGAATAAATTTCTGGTGCTTGTAAGCCACTAAGATTGTGGAATTTGTTACAGCAGCCACTAGGAAACTAATTCACTACTCACATTGCATGTTCTGTGGGAACAGGCTTCACATAAGCTTGTCTTTTTTTTTTTTTTTTTTAAAGATTTATTTATTTATTTATTTGACAGAGAGAGAGAGATCACAAGTAGGCAGAGAGGCAGGCAGAGAGAGAGAGAGGAGGAAGCAGGCTCCCTGCCGAGCAGAGAGCCCGATGCGGGACTCCATCCCAGGACCCTGAGATCATGACCTGAGCCGAAGGCAGCGGCTTAACCCACTGAGCCACCCAGGTGCCCCCACATAAGCTTGTCTTTTTAGGTCACTTAAGGACCCATACCAAAAGACCCACTCACAGGGCACCTGGGTGGCTTGGTCAGTTGAGTGTCTCTTGGTTTCAGCTGGGGTCATGGTCTCGGAGTCATGGGATTGAGCCCCACGTTGGACTCTGCATTCGGGATGGAGTCTGCTTCATATTCTTTACCTCCCCTCCTGCCCCTGCCCTGCTTGAGTATGCTCCTCACCCCAATAATAAACAAATAAGATCTTAAACAAAAAACAAAAAACAAAACAAACAAACAAAAAAAGATTTACTCAGAAAGGCTCAAATTAGATGGTTTCAATTTTGTGCCTATAACCTAAACTGTGCCATGGTTGGATAAGAGTTTTGAGGTCTAAGTTGTAATTTGCACATAGAAATTAAGTAAATAATTTTTAAACAGAGGACATTCTAATATAAAGATAGTCCCAAATTCTTTGCCACTCCTCCCCCTCTAGAGCTTGAATCTATTTTCTCTTGAACTATAACATTGTCATTAGAATTTCTGGTCTTCTCTAAAATGGTTCCATTCTTTATTACGCAATTTTGTGATATTTAAAAATCAGACATGAAATTGTTACTGCCTTTCCTGTTCAACTTATCTGTTGGAACAATCGAGGTCAGAAAAATTAAAATGCTGAATTTGTAGTTGGGGCAGGGAAACAGTAAGCCTATGATCACTCACACTTACACAGTGAAATAATGAATGCAGCATGTGAAAGAAGGTACCCAATCCTATGAAACTATACAGTGAGGAAACTGAACCTGGTTATGGAGATCAAGCAGACTTTTTTAAATCTATCCTTTGGTTAATGATTCAAATTTACCTTAGTAGAGATGAGAGAAAAAAAATCTCAATAGAATACAATATATAGAAAAGCCAAGGGGCAAATTAATTCAAGAATCTGAAAAAGGGCCCTCGTAGTTAGAACTAGAAAGCGAGAGATACTGTGGTATAGAATGAGATAGAAGTATATAGATCCTGGACCCATTGAGCTCTAAAGGACGTGTTAAGAAATAAAAGCCAAAATGAGCTATTGGGGTTTTATCAAGATAAAGAACTTCTGCACAGTAAAGGGAACAATCAACAAAACTAAAAGGCAACCTACAGTATGGGAAAAGATATATACAAATGGCATATGTGATAAAGGGCTAGTATCCAAAATCTATAAAGAATTTATCAAAACCAACACCCAAAAAAACAAATAATCCAGTTAAGAAGCTTTTTCAAAGTCTAAGAGCAATGGGAAAGAGTGAGAGGGTTTTAAATTAAAAGTAAAACACAGAATATGATTTGGATTATGGAATGATGGTTCTTGTTTTGAGGAAAATAATGTTCAAAATATACCAAAATGTGTAAGTCTAGAAAGCTTCCTATTGGATTAGGTAAAAGTTGATGACATGGCAGTTTAGGTTAAAGTACTGAATACAAAGAGAACTTCAGATTCTAAAATTATTTCAATATTAAGAAAGAACACTCTTATCCATTTCATTTAAATAGAGTTTGAGGAAGATAAGATCACAAGACTTTCTGGTTGGTACAGTTAGTGTCCTGACAAAATTAGTCCTACTTAATTGAAAAAGACAGAGTATATTTTATGATTTGTGTTCTTCTTTTAACTTAATCAACTTTAAATATATACCTCCTATATATCTAACCAACTACATTTTAATATTATAAAATAGAAATAATCTGATGATTTAAAAATATACATTAAAAATAAATATGTCATCCAGTAGTAAACAGAAAAAACTATAATCTATTAAGCTAAAAATATTCTTGAATTTGGCCTATATAATATTATCTCACCAGAGATGAGAATAAATGTTAAATAACTAAAATTTTGGAAAATTTTGTTTCCTATCTTAACATAAGTGTTTGAAAAATGAATACATTCATGATTACACTATAAATTCTAGCGATATTTTAAGCATATTTATGATAATAAGTGATTCAGTCTCAATTTTCCCTTACTTTAGAGAGGATATAAATTTAGTCTTCTAGGTTTTCTAAGGACAAAATAGTTAAAAACACGAATATACTATTTATACTGCAGTGTTTACAAATTTAAACCATTGTGAATGTCACGTATAAATGATCATTTTCTCTAGTGTTAAGGACCGCACGTTTTAAAAATTTTGAAATCTATCAAAATGACTGAATAAAGTGATATCCACACAGAATTGTTGTGTAAAATATATGTCCTTAGAGGTTAAGTTCTGCCTTCTTCTGTTTAGACCATCCACAAGGAAAAGAACAAATTACTGAAGAAAATGTTGCAACACTAAACTGTTTTTATTATGAAAAATCAGGAAGCTATACAAAAACTGGTACTCTGGCTCTTTTCTAAAGTTTCAGTCTCTGAGCCTACATAATTGTTGAACTTTAAATAGGACTTTGTGTCAGTCTACTTTCCAGCACGCTGTGTGTGAATCTCATACGAATGAAAAAATAGTGAGAATTTTCATCACATGAAGAATGAGGCCAAGATTTATTCAAGGTTCATTTATTGCTTTATTCATATTAAAAAATTAGTACATAATTGTAGTAAAAGATAATTATTCCACCTTTTCTGCACAAACACAATCAATATAACATATATATACACCTTCAGGGGCGCCTGGGTGGCTTAGTGGGTTAAAGCCTCTGCCTTCGGCTCAGGTCATGATCCCAGGGTCCTGGGATCGAGCCCCGCATCGGGCTCTCTGCTCAGCAGGGAGCCTGCTCCCCTGCCCACCCGCCTCTCTGCCTACTTGTGATCTCTCTCTCTGTCAAATAAATAAATAAAATCTTAAAAAAAAAAAAAAAAAAAAAAAAAATATATACATATATATATATATATATGTATATATATATACACCTTCAAAGTGACTTTACTCATAGGTAAAAGATTTGCTTTTCACATGAGAAAATCTGACATAATCTCCTTACCCACAAGAAAGCATAGAACTGGGGCTCCTGAGTGGCTCAGTCAGTTAAGCGTCTGCCTTTGGCTTGAGTCATGGATCCCAGATCCTGGGATTGAGCCCTGCATCGGGCTCTCTGCTCTCCCTCTCTTATACCTCCTTATTGTGTTCCCTCTCTCTCTGTCAAATAAATAAATAAAAATTGTTAAAAAATGTATAGACTTTTTAATTGAGGTACAGTACTTATTAAACATATTATGCATTAAGGGATCATTTAAATATATATGATATATATATATGTAAAATTTGATCAGTTATTTAAAAATAACTTTGAAAAATAATGCACATATTATTTTCTCTCCAATGATTTTGTATAATAAGAATATGTGTTGATTGCTACATATTAATCAATTATGACTAAAAACTTTTAGAAGTCCTTCATATCATGTTTGCTTGAGCAGTCCTAAAAATAAAAATGAAATTTAAAAATCTGATACTATACCATGTCTTAAATTCAAAGCTTCTATAAAATAGTGTGTGCCATCATTATGATAGAGTTTTACCTAATATAATGATAAATAGAGTGAGAAGGTGAAGAAAATTTTTATTGGCCCATTTAGCCATTTTCATAACAACAAAATAAAAATATACTGTCATGGTGCCCTGAAAAAAACTAGCAACTTAAATTTTATCTTAAACAAATAAGATATATATATATATACACACATACATATATATGTGTATATTACATATATAAACAGTTATTCTCATAATATTTATATAAAATGTATTTATTAGTTTATAATTACAGAATATTTGAATGTGTTTATTGTACAATTTCATAAAATAATGCCTCATCTTCTAATGAGGGAAATGAAACTCTCTTGGCTCACCCTATTTGTGTCTATTAGGATAAGCATAAGACAGAAATGTTGCAATCAACCCAATTTACCCATAGAAGCAAGTTTCCCAGTGGTAATTGTGTCCCCGCTGGAACTGCAGCCAGGCATACAGATTGGGTGGCTTATACTTATTTCCAGATAGGAATTCTCACTTATTTACTCCACTATTGGAAATTTGGGAGACAAAAGCAATTCTTGATAATTTCTTCACTCTCCTGGAAAAAATATATACTTTATTCTCGGTTAATGCCTCTGCCCTATTTTTTGAAATTATGAGTTAATTCTAACTCAGAACAAAAAGAAAACACTCTCTGGAAGAGTTTTAATTATTTCCAAATGCCTCTCTAGCATATAAATGCTAAACTGTGTGACTTTTCCATTTATGGGCTGTGAGAAATAAACAGCTGGGATAAACAGCAGGCATTTCAAGATATTTTATTTATTTCTCAGCAGAAGTTTAAGCATATGTCATAATGATGGCATTTACATCATAATATATGTTGCTTCATACAGCTCTGCAAACCCATCAAAATCTGCACAAATGACTGTGGAATGGTAGAATAAGAAGAGTCTATCAAACATACTTCCATCTGCTTCGATTCCAAAAGTTCAACTTTTATTATAAACTAAGCAACTGAAAATCAAAGTTCTGAAAACTTAATTGCATCCCTTAAATCCTTAAATCTTAGTTTTAGTTTAACTTTTAGAGTGATCTAATATGCCATGACATAGACATTTACATTTTCTGTTCTGTTTTTTTCTTTTCTCAAAATCCTGTTGCCTTGGCTTTCTGATATTTAATCGATGATATTTATCACTTTATAGAGAAAATATGTACAGTTTAAGATCAAATTGTCAATATCCTACTAACTCCACCATGAAACCATCCTTTAAGAATTTGATTTGGTAAGAAAAAAAAAAGAGAGATCTTTGAATGAATGTA
This sequence comes from Neogale vison, assembly GCF_020171115.1. Lineage (NCBI taxonomy): Eukaryota > Metazoa > Chordata > Mammalia > Carnivora > Mustelidae > Neogale > Neogale vison. The sequence continues at coordinate 294,923,424 of NC_058091.1, forward strand.
GTTCTTCTTAGCATATGGAGGACAAGCTTTGGGGAACTGATCAAGTATTAATATTTTATTAGACCATAGGCAAGAGAGACCTTAAGGTTAAGATGTGACTACGATCATATTTTTCAAAGAAGAAAAGGAAATAGAACACCTATCCCTTCCAGTTCAGAGAATTACAGAAATGAACAAACTGATAATGTTTTTGCAGATGTTCAGGTTCTGCATGGCCTGGATGCTCGATTCTGTACCAAAATTTTGTAAGGTTTGAAATAAGGTGCTGAGTACCTATGATTCCAAAAGCAGAGGGGATTTGCCATTTGGACCCCTAAAATACTGACACACAGGATAGAATGGTCCAGAGAAATCATGTAGTAATGGAAGATGTTATAATGAAACAGGAATTCTTAGCAGTACTTCACCTGCCTCTCCATGAACTGTGTATAGTGTAGAAGAAAACCAGTTTTCATGTGTCGTAAAGACAGGGTTGGGACAAGCTTCCTGTCTGATTGGTAGTTTCTTAAAATGGTCATTGCATTAGTGTTAAGTGGTTTCATTAGATTAGGAATTCTGGACGTTTTGCCTGGTTGGAAGCCAAGTTCACAGCGAGAACTTTAAGTTAGATGTGTCACTCCAGAGGGCCAGAGTAGTGTCAGATATACAAAAGTGTTCTATAGTGTTCTAGTGAGTAGAGACCATGACTTCCTTTGTCATTGCATTCATTGGTAGATGATAAGAAAAGGACAAACCAATCTCAAAACAGAAATTAACAGCAGTTTTAAACTTGCTCCAAATTTGCTGCTCTGGAACAAAGATGACCAAGGAGATGAAGCTAATACCTTTGCCTCTCATGTTTTTAGACTATTTAATGTAGCCTTCTAAAAAAAAATCAATGGGTATTGTACATAAACAATGAATCTTGGACCACTGCACCAAAAAGTAATGATGCATTTTATGGTGACTAACATAACACAACAATTTTTTTTTTTTAAAGACTACAAAAAACATCATTTGAAAGAGAATAAAAACATGGCAAATAGGCCTCGTATGGAGGATCTTAATTGGAGAATCTCTCAGGAAATTTATTAATTTGAATAAAAAAAACCTAGTTTCAATCACTTTTAACTAAAATATAGCATCTCCACTAATTTGTAACATAACAAATAAAATGGAGTTGTATTGTCACATTTTTGACTCCACAATAAAAATCACAGAGATTCTCATTTCATATAACAGTTATTGCAGATTCACCAAATTACCTTTAGAGTTATCACTATTTCAAAAGGAGAGTAATTACTACACCATCTGCTAGCTCCTTCATTAATAAACACTTCATTAATAAACACATGTATTATTATACCACAATTTACTGATTTAGTGAAATAAGATTTAAGAAATTTTACCATATTTCTGTATAATAACCTTATCCCATAATCCTTTTTTTTTTTCATTTATTTAGGAAGTGTTATTCCAAAAAGGAATCTATAAGATCTGCTACACTGACAAGGTGGTCCGTGGCATGAAAAAAAAAAAAATTTAAGAACATCTACTTCCAAGTGAATTTGCAGTGACTAACTAATTGCTATAGGATAGATGCTCAAAAATAGAAAGAATTTAAACCTAAGATGACAGAGGTTTTATTATTTGGTAACTTGCAGTTATTTTTGTTTGTTTTGTATGAATGTTTATTTTCTCTGCTTTCAGCAGGATTGAGGTGTTGAAAAAATATTACTTACTAAGTCAGTTATAAAAAATAAAGAACCCATATTTTCTTCTATATGCAGGCATAACTAATCTCACTGTGCTTTTTTTTTTTTTTTTTTTTTTTTTTTTTACAAATTGAAGGTTGTGGCAAACCTGTGTAGAATAAGTTTAATGGCACCATCTTTCCAACACAATTTACTCACTTTGTGGTTCTGTCACCTTTTGGTAATTCTCACAATATTTTAAACTTTATCATTATTATTACATTTGTTATGGTAACCTGTGATCAGTGATCTTTGATGTTACTATTGCAATTATTTCAGGACACCACAAATTTCACCCATACAAGATGGTGAACTTAATTGAAAAATGGCTCATGTGTTCTGATTGCATCATCAGCTGCCCATTCCCTCATCTATTTCCCTTTCCTTGGGCCCCCCCATTCCCTTCAATAGAACAGTACTGAGATTAGGCCAATTAATAACCCTACAGTGGCCTCAAAGTGTTCAAGTGAAAGGAAGAGTCGCACATCTCTCACTTCAAATTAGAAGCTAGAAATGATTAAGCTTAGCAAGAGAAGCACGTTGAACAATGAGATAGGCTGAAAATTAGGCTTCTTGTGCCAGCCAGCCAAGCTGTGAATATAAAGAAAAAAAAAAAAAAAGAATTTCTTAAAGGAAATTAAAAATACTACTCTACTGAATGTATGAATGATAAGAAAGCAAAACAACCTTATTGTTGATATGGACAAAGTTGGTTTTTTTTTATTTGCTTGTTTTGTTTTGTTTTGTTAAAGATTTTATTTATTTATTTGACAGACAGAGATCACAAGTAGCAGAGAGGCAGGCAGAGAGAGAGAGAGGAGAAAGCAGGCTCCCTGCTGAGCAGAGAGCCCGATGCGGGTCTCGATACCAGGACCCTGAGATCATGACCTGAGCCGAAGGAAAGACTTTAACTCACTGAGCCACCCAGCCGCCCATGGACAAAGTTTTTGAGGTCTATTTAGAAAGGTCAAACCAGTCACAATATTCCCTTAAGCCAAAGTCTCATTCAGAGCAAGGCCCAAATTCTCTTCAATTTTATGAAGGTTGAGAGAAGTGACGAAGCTGCACAAGTAAAGTTTAACCAGTAGAGTTCAGTTTATGAGGTCTAAGGAAAGAAGCCAGCTCCATCATGTCAAAGTTCAAGGTGAAGCAAATTATCCAGAAGATCCAGCTAAAGGAATTCATGAAGATGGCTATAGTAAACAACAGCTCTTCAATGTAAACAAAACAACCTTCTTTTGGAAGAAGATAACCATCTAGCTAGAGAGAAGCAGGAAATGCCTGGCTTCAAAGCGTCAGAGGACAGGCTGACTGTTAGGGCTAAAGCAAGCTACTGACTTTAACTTGAAGCTACTGCTCATTGACTATTCTGAAAACCCAGGAACCTTAAGTATTATGCTATATCTACTCTCTGCCTATGCTCTATAAATAGAACAAAACTGACAGCACATTCGTTTACTAAATATTTTAACCTCAATGTTGAGAAATACTTCACATTAAAAAAAAAAAAAAAAGATTTCTTTCAAAATATTACTGCTCATTAACAATGCACCTGATTGCCCAGGAACTCCGATGGAGATGTGTAAGATTAATGTTGTATTTATGCCTGGTGACATGGCATCCATTCTGCAACCCATGGGTCAAGGAGTAATTTTGACTTTCAAGTCTTAAGAAATATATTTTGTAAGGTACTAACTGTTATAGATGGTGATTCCTCTGATGGGTTTGGGCAAAGTAAATTGAAAACCTTCTGGAAAGTATTTGCCATTCCAGACACCATTAAGAACATGCATAATTCATGGGAAGAGGTCAAAACATGAACAAGAGTTTGGAAGAAGCTGATTCCAAACTTTCTGGATGTCTTTGAGGAGATAAAGCCTTCAGTAGAGGAAGTAAGTGCAGATGTAGTAGAAATAACAAGAGAACTAGAAGCAGAGCCTGCAGATTATACTGGTTGAACACTGTTGAAATGACAGCAAATAATTTAGAATATTACATGAACTTAATTGGTAGAACAGTGGCAGGGTTTGAGAGGATGAACTTCAATCCTGAAAGAGATTCTACTGTGGGCAAAATGCTATCAAAACAACACTGCATGCTGGAGAGAAATTGTTTGAGAAAGGAAGCATTAATTGATGAAGCAAACTTGAAAAACAAACATTTTTTTTTGTTTTTAAGATTTATTTATTTATTTTAGAGAGAGAGTGCAAATGGAGGAGGGGCAAAGGGAGAGGGAGAGAGAGAATCTCAAACAGACTACCTGCTGAGCACAAGCCCAATGCGGGCCTTGGTGAAGACCTGAGCTAAAATCAGGAGTTGGACACTTAGCTGACTGAACCATCCAGGCACCCCCAAAATTGTTTTATTTTAAGAAATTACCACAAGCCACCCCAACATTCATTGACCACTACCCTGCTCAGTCAGCGGCCATCAACATCAAGACAAAACATCCACCAACAAAAAGATCATGATTTGCTGAAAGTTTAGATGATGATTAGCATTTTGAGCAATAATGTATTTTTAAATTAAGGGATATACATTGTATCTCTAGACATAATGCTATTACACACTAAATAGGCACCATATAGTGTAAACATAATTTTTATCTGTACTGGGGAAACACAAAATTCATTTTACTTACTTTATTACAATTTTACTTTATTGTAGTAGCCTGAAACTGAACTCACAGCATCTCCAAGGTATAGCTGTATGTAACCAAGCAGTATCACAAGAATCAGCTACATAGCATTCCAGGAAAGTTTCTTTCTAAATTTTAATGATCTAAATGATTTAAAAGCCATGTTAACATTATTTCCATGAACTTCCATGAAAATGTTTATATGGACTAAACATTTCTCTTCGTTCACAAAATGACCACAAAGAATAGATTGCAATGATATATTACTGAAATGACTCTGGTGCAGAGGAGGGTTTGAAGCTTGCATATCTTTAATGGTGCATAAGGCTACAGTATTTTTATGTAAATTTATGTGAACTTACACTTCAGTAAGTTACCTCGGTAGGGCATATTTTTAATAATTTGTTAATATCTAAATGTTCAGTGTACATTAAAACAGAGCTTCTCAACAGTGATGTGCATAAGAATCCATTGTTAAAATGCAGATTCTGATTAAGTGTGTCTGAGTTGGAAACTGAGATTCTACATTTTTAATAAGATACCACTGATGCTAAAGCTTTTCTGAGAACCACAGTTTAAGTAGAAAGATGTAAAACATTATACTAACAACTGAGATGCTACCGAATTTGATAAAACCTGTTGTTTAATTTCAGAAAATTCATAAGCTAGAAGGAAATTAGACATAATCAGTCATGCTAATTTCTCAGAAACAAAAGAGTCACCAAAATGTTAAATACAAAACAACTTCAATGATGAGAAATGCAATACAAAGGCTGCTGGAATTAATTAAATCTCTTCCCAGCTTAAGAATACGATGTGCTTTTTTGAATCTCAAAATATATGTTTAAATAACTTCTCTGTATCTGTTTTTTGAAATATCTAAACAAATAACAACAAATACAATTTTTTAAAAAACTCCTCTTATGGGAGAGAATGGGAACTGGTAGTAGTTTCATTCATGTACCAGAGGGTCCTGTAATCAATGGTAGTGGTTTTTGTAAGATTGCAAGCTTATAGTCATTTTACATTTTTTAATGGTTGGAAACAAATTTTCCTGATGCATTAAAATTATATGCAAACCAAAATTAGGTGTTTATAAATGTGTCATGCCAATGTATCATTGGCACAGAGCCACACCCATTTGTGTAGGCACTGATGACCAATGCCTTCATGCGCCCACACAGAGACGAACAGTGGCGCCAAATACTACAAAACATAAAATTTGTATTATTTGTACATTTCATAAAAGTATGAAAACCAGCCAGTGAAACAATCTGTGTCTGCATTAATTTTTTTCCAGTGTAATTGTCATAAGAATGTACATCTTCTATTTTTGAAAAGAAGACATTTTTGAGTTAGGGAAAGACCACAGGACTTGTAGTCTGGATTCATATTTTTAAAGTCCTGAAGGAGCATCCAATTTCTCTATTGGTCTATTAAATAAGAAGTTCACATCATAGGCTGCCGTGTTCTTTTCCTGCTCTAACATATATTTATATATTAAGTTTTTATTTCTTTCTTCATTTTAAACAGTCAACTCTGTGATGTTTTCACAAAGAAAAAGAATATTGTTATTATTTACATGGTTTTGCACGTGAATTTTCTTTCTACCAACTTTGAGTTTTTCCCCTTTGTAAGTGGTTTATTATTTTGGCTTTATAAGCTCGTTTCTCTTGCATACTTTGGGAGTTTCAAATGGGTTATTTGTGTAGTCATCTGATCAAAGCTAATGAAGTTTTATTGCTCTAATAAAATAACACAACACAAACTCCAAATTTTAATAAAAACCCCATCTATATCCAGGCATAAACTGCAGCATGTGGCTAAGTTATAATTTTCTCTAAAATATATGCTAAGATTCATGAAGAAAACCTAAATATATGAAGCATTTAAAAAGCTACATTAGAGATAGAATTACTTGTGCTTAAGGACACTCTTTCTCTAGGAAAAGTAAAATAAATGAAAATGTTTAGCAGTTTTGCAAACTGTGTTTAGCATTTATTGTAAAGAAAGCAAAACAATTTCAATGCAAAGAATGGTAAAAAGGATCCACGTGTTATTCAAAAATTTGTTATTGAGAAAGGATTTCATATTGATTTAAGTATTCTCCAATAATTCCTAATCTTTTGGAAAGTATTGTATACTTTTTCTTTGACTAATTCCCAGCACTTCCTGACGGTAGATTTACCCCGAAGATTTTATCTTTTTTTTTTTTTTTTTTAAGATTTTATTTATTTAGGGACGCCTGGGTGGCTCAGTTGGTTGGACGACTGCCTTCGGCTCAGGGCGTGATCCTGGAGTCCCGGGATCGAGTCCCACATCGGGCTCCCAGCTCCATGGGGAGTCTGCTTCGCTCTCTGACCTTCTCCTCGCTCATGCTCTCTCTCACTGTCTCTCTCTTTCAAATAAATAAATAAAATTTAAAAAAAAAAGATTTTATTTATTTATTTGACACAGAGAGAGAAAGAGAGAGAGAGATCACAAGTAGGCCGAGAGGCAGGCAGAGGGAGAGGGAGAAGCAGGATCCCTGTTGAGCAGAGAGCCTAATGTGGGGCTTGATTCCAGGACCTCGGAATCATGACATGAGCTGAAGGCAGATGCTTAATTGACTGAGCCACCCAGGCACCCCAGATTTTATCTTTTTAAGCCTCAGTTTTCATATATAAATCTATTAATTCTTGAAATACTTCTTGTGTATTCATTAAGATAATTTATGAAATAAAGTTAATATTATATCATCAACAATCAGTGTTTGATAAATGAGTGATTATTATCAATTTTGTGGTCACATACTTCCCAGAGAATTTCCTTCAGCTTGAGGAGATAACATTTCTTCATGTATATTTTTAATAAAATTTGGCAATTATAATACTTGCTATTATTTGATGTTTTATAACATGTCCCAAGCAAACAGAAATAAGCTACCCTAAGAAGGAATAATCTTACAAGCTTCCTGTTTTTGTAACAGCTTTATTAAGTTTTAACTTTATACCCCCCAAAAGCACATATTTAATGTATATGACTTGATAAATTTGGATATATGTATATATTCATAATACGATTACCACCATCAAAGCTATATACACATCCAACACCTCTCAGAGTCTCCCTCTGTATTAACTTCATTTAATTAATTTTGCAGTATGTAATGATAAGACAACATGGGATCCACTCTCAACATATTAAGTGAATAGGATCATATTGTTAAAGTAGGCATTGTGTTGTATAGTAGATCTTTGGAACTCATTCATTTTGCTTGACTGAGACTTGAAACCCATGGGGCAAAACTTCAATACATTCTTAGGGCCAGATCTCACTTAAGTAACCATATATGTTTTTTATTTAGTACATTAAAATGTATATATTCCATAACTAAGTGCTTTACTAGACAACAGACCTCTTTCTCAAGGGTTATTCATGACTTTATTTGTTTAACAGAAATTTGCAGAGCTATTTATATTACAATCCCTTTTGTAAAAGCTGGTAGTATAGCAGTAATAAAGCAAAAATGTCTCACTTTCATGGAACTTGTATTCTAATAGAGGGAATTAAGTAAAATAAACTGAAAATAAATACAGATAATTTCACATGATTATAAGTACTAGGAACACCATAAAATAGAGAAAGGAGAGTATACCTGGAGATGAGGAAATGACTGATGTGAGCAAGTTGTTTGGTATATAAAACAAACAATTACACATATGAGTTTGGAGGACAAGAAACATACCTGGCTCATAGATACCAAAAGGAGTATCATTAACACATAAACTTGAAAACTATCGGAGTAGATGAGATCATGGAGAAAGGAGAAAATAGATTATATAAATTTTGCAAATGTTGAAGAGCAGGAACAGAAAAGGACTCTGGAGGAGGCACACTTGCAAGTTAGGAGAGAGACCATCTGTGAGATTTCTTGGTGGGGGTCGCTGAGTTACTGTTTCTGAAAAGTGGAAAAAGACTAAGATGGTGTAGTAGTTTGGGGGATTTTGTAATTGGTAGTTCCAGCAGAAAGATGGGGCCAGAATCTGAATGTTTTGAGAAGAGAATTAGAAATGAGCATATGGGAAAGCAAACTTAAAGAACCGTCAAGAAGTTTTACTGTGAAATGGACAAAGAAATGGGCATTCGCTGAGAAGAAAAGTGACTGAATGGAAGATATCTCATGATATGAAAAAAAAAATACCATCTGCATATGCTAATGGAGTTATGGATTAGCAACATAGGTATTGATGAACCAATAAAAAGAGATATTTCCAACTGCAAAGTGTTTGAGAAACTATGAAGTATGGTGTTCTGAATATAGTTAAGAGACTGGTCTTTGTTATGATGTAGGAAGACAAAAAATGAGTTTGAATTGCCAATATATACATAGATATATTTGTTCATTGAAATAATTTATTTTTTAATTATTATTTTTAAAAGCTTTCAGATCTATGAGGTAAGAGAAGGGGAGAGCAAACAGAAGGATGTGTTAAAAGTACATGGAAGCACCATTTTGGTTGACAGATAATAGAAAAATGAGAAAACATTTTTAGGACAGTTGGAAGTGTGCGTTTGAAATTTTTTATCATGCATTTAATGCTAACTCAGTCGTTTGCTTCTCCAGTAAGATTCAGATAGTTGGAAACAGGTGGCTATGTATGTTTAATAAGGTGTTACATTTTCCCAAGAAGTAGAATAAAAGAAGAGAAGGAGGCAAAATAGTTGTGTTTTATCAAAATAGTTGTGTTTTATCTTGGGGCGCCTGGGTGGCTCAGTGCGTTAAGCCTCTGACTTCAGCTATGATCTCAGGGTCCTGGATCGAGCCCCGCATCGGGCTCTCTACTGAGCGCGGAGTCTGCTTCCCCCCGCCCCCGCCTGCCTCTCTGAGTACTTGTGACCTCTCTCTCTCTGTCAAATAAATAAATAAAATCTTAACAAAAAGGGGGGGGGGATCTCTCAAGAAAATAGAAACTGGAATCTCAATGTGGTTTTGATTTGAATTTTCCTGATGGCTAGTGATGATGAACATTTTTTCATGTGTCTGTTAGTCATTTGTATGTCTTCTTTGGAGAAGTGTCTGTTTATGTCTTCTGCACATTTTTTGACTTAATTATTTGTTTTTTTGGGTGTTCGGTTTGAGGATATCAGTCCTTTGTCTGTATTGTCATTTGCAAATATCTTCTCCCATCCTCTGGGTTGCCTCTTTGTTTTGTTGACTCTTCCCTTTGTTGTACAGAAGCTTTTAATCTTAATGAAGTCCCAAATATTCCTTTTTACTTTTGTTTCCCCTGCCTTTGGGGACATATATTGAAAGAAGTTGCTGTGATTGATGTTGAAGAGGTTACTGCCTATGTTCTTCTCTAGGTTTTTGATGGATTCCTGTCTTACACTGAGGTCTTTTCACCCTTCTTGAGCTTACCTTTATGTATAGTGTAAGGGGATGGTCGAGTTTCATTCTTCTGCATATAGCTTAACAAGGCAAGAAATAAGTGTTGGAGAGGTTGTGGAGGAAGGGGAACCCTCTTACACTGTTGGTGGGAATGCAAGTTGGTGTGGTCACTTTGGAAAACAGTGTGGAGGTTCCTCAAAAAATTAAAAATAGAGCTACCTTGCACTACTGAGTATTTACACCAAGGATACAGATGCAGTGAAAAGAAGGGCCATATGCACCCCAATGTTCATAGGAGCAATGTCCACAATAGTCAAACTGTGGAAAGAGCCAAGATACTCTTTAACAGACAAATGAATACAGAAGATGTGGTACACAGTAGAATATTACTCAGTAATCAGAAAGGACGAATGCCCAACTTTTGTATCAACATGGATGGGACTGGAGAAGATTATACTACGTGAAACAAATCAAGCAGAGAAAGTCAATTATCATATGGTTTCACTTATTTGTGAAACATAAGGAATAGTGAGGATGACATTAAGAGAAAAAGAACAAACAAAGGGGGAGAATCAGAGGGAGAGATGAACCTGAGAAACTGTGGACTCCAGGAAACAAAGTGAGGGTTTTAGAAAGAAGGAAGTGTGGGATGGATGAGCTTGGTGGTGGGTAATAAAGAGGGCACATATTGCATGGAACACTGGGTATTACATGCAAACAATGAATCATGGAACACTACGTCAAAAGCTAATACTGTACCATATAGTGTCTAACATAACAAAATAAAATAAATTAATTAAAAAATAGAAACTGTAAGAGATATTTCTATCAAAGACCACAGTGTTAGAAGGTTAAATGACAGGGGTGCCTAGGTGGCTCAGTGGGTTAAAGCCTCTGCCTTCAACTCAGGTCATGATCCCAGGGTTCTGGGATCAAACCCCACATTGGGCTCTCTGCTCAGCAGGGAGCCTGCTTCCTCCTTTCTCTGCCTGCCTCTCTGCCTATTTGTAATCTCTATCTGTCAAATAAATAAATAAAATCTTAAAAAAAAAAGAAGGTTAAATGACAAAAAAAAAAAAGGTGAACTATAATGTAATCCAGTGTATAATAATTATAGGAAACAATTACTGCCCTTAAGACTGGTAGGACACAAAAGAAAAGTGATTTCAGAGACTATGATTCCTCAAGAGGTTTTCCTACAAGGCTGATGCTAGAAGCAGTGAGGGTACCGACTAGGACATGAACCATTTACCATTGTGGGCCCTGCCTGGGGCTCAGACTCAGTCTGGAACCTTCTTCTCTCTTTCTCCTGCTCTCTGTTCTCCCACCAGTGCTATCTATTTGTAGAACCAAATTGTCAAACAGTCAGCAAGGAGGCTTGGGACATGGAGTTGGTGAACTCCCAGCCTCCCTATCACATAAAAAAAAATATGTAAAAGTTTTAACTGACATTTTCTGTCATTTCTCTTGTGTTTAAGCAGAGTTAACTACTGTTGAGTCTACAATATCTGGTATTTCTGCTTCCTTATCCTCATATCTGTTGACATAATCCTTTCCAGTTTGGGGGTCCCATGGCTTCTTCTTTATTATGCCATAAAAATACTATGTCTCACTTGCCAGGTGAAATTTTCTTTTCTTTTTTGTGGGTGACTCATGCCAGGTCTTGGGTCCCTTCCACCGGGTCACTGTATGCCACCATGAATAAATGAAAACCTTAGAGGTATAATGCAGAATTCAGTGACTTGAACAGAGGTCCTCTAAATTATTGCCTAAAAGCAAAGTGTTCCATCACTTGAAAAACATGCTCTGTGTTCTAGAATTACATTAAAATCAGTGAATTGTCTCTTTTATTTCTAGAAAGCACTAATTTAGTCCTAACATGCAGATTGTTCTAAACCACAGGAGGTTTCTCATATTGTCATCAGCAAAATTGAAATTTGAGTGAATGATACACTTTGGCATATTAAAAGCAGAAATGCTTTGGAACAAGTAGGCTCAAAACAAAATGTCTTGATGTGAATGACATTCTTCCAGAGCAAAGACAGTAACTTGATTGTTATTCAGCCTCTCCCCTGGTCGAGGCCATATGGGCACTCACATATGGACTCCTGAGGTAGCATCGTATTGGTAAAATCATTTTCAACTATGGCTATTTTCTCAATCCAAAACTTCAGAAAATTGATATAACTGGGGCCCAGAGTTGAGCAGATTCAGAGGGTGCACTTATGTTATCTAGAGAGAACAATTTATAAATTTACAAAAGAACAAATCAGTTTGCAATAAAAAGAAGGGTCCAGCACAGTCAGCATATCGGTGATGGTCATAGTTAGCTGTTGGTGAATAGGCAATCAGGATATTAAAAGTGACTTCAAGTAAATGCATGATGACATCAAAATGTCATGACATTTGTTATTTAGTATAAGATAAGCAACATACCTGTCAGGGGGACTAGCACTGCACGGTCAACTTTGGGTGGTGCCAGGGCAAATTATGCAATACCCACCCCTACTTCTTTTCATATTCATTTGAGTCTCTCTGGCTATTCGATACCATCCTGCATGTTTGAACCATAAACTTCTTTTTATGCAATTTTAACTTCTTTTTCCTCTAACAAAGTCCCTTCTGCCCTGCCTCACCTTCTTCTCCAGGATTACTCGTATTTACATTTCCAGTTATTCTCATACCATTCTCTCCATTACTGTCCCCAAGGCAATGATTGGATTAGCCACTGATATGGTGGTCATCTGGCAACATGTACATAGACCCATCATTGAATGAATCACGTGATTTCAAGTTAACTTTTAATATCTCCCAATGATAATTTTTGGAAGTAATACATATATTTATGAATTTCAAGTGCATTTAAATTATTTTTCCCTATCAAATTTGTTGCATTGTTTTTACTTTTCAAATAGAACTCATTTTTTCCTTATTTTAAAGTTGCCATGATTACTTTAAGGGCTACTTACAAAACAATTTTCAATTATTTGAAACTACATCTCAGAGTTTTTTACATCCAAATACCTAGCTATTATTAATGCACTATTCACAGCCCATTTTTTAAAAAAACCTGTTTAATACTCAACTTTAAATCTGTAGATCTAATACTTTATTCAAATATATTGCTACTATTTTGCTTGACTCTCACTCATTTGAGAACTGTGACAAAACAAATACCTTACTATCCTGAAACTCTATCATAGGTGTTTTACATATTCAACACAATCATTTGTCATAAAAATATAAACTCCCAATAATCTTCTAGTTTTAGCAAAGTTTACTTTGGGTTTTTAAAATTCTTTTCAATTCTTTTCTTTTTGTTTTAAATTCTCAGAAGATTAAATCCATTAAAATGAAGCTCATCTTCAATTAGCAAGAAGAACATATGTATGCTCTTCATTAAAATCCCCAGGTATCATGAGTAGTGGTTCATTTTGGGTTTTCAGATAATTAAAGCCTCATCCACATTTTCTGATATTCCATCTGGCATTAGAGTGTATTGAACTACAGACCACTTGAGTTACCAGACAGCTGAAAAGCTTAATAACAAACATTAATACTAGGAACTCCTCCACTTTGATGTTGTATAGTTAAGTGAATTATTATAACCTCAAATATCCTCAAACCTAAATAAATAAATAAGTGAAGGAGTAAATGAACAAATAAATAGATAGGTGGATCTTATCTTCTTTGATAACCTTGCTAGATAGTAACAATTAGAAATCTCTTGAAAGTATCAATTTAAATAGCTCTTACATGACTGCTAAAGTGGAAATGGAGGTACAAAATAGGTTTGAATGTTTATTTCAAGTACTTCTATTCCTCTAACTAAAAGTCTCCTTGCCTGCATAGCCATTTAAATATATATATGTCATGAAAGTGATCTTATGACACTTTTTACTGAGTAGAGTCTAGTATATAATTGGGACCCAATTGGTATTGGTGAAATATTGTCCTTAAACATTCTGAAATTTAAGGCAGTTGTGTTCATTTAATCTTTTTCTAATCTGTACCATTAAATATACTATGAAATTTCTTTTACATATAAAATTGTATTTTATGATTATAAATATTTCAGGAAATGGGAATCTTGATTTTAAGCTGAGTTAGAATTTTCCTTGATAAACAGATTAGTTTCACACACTACATTTTGTTATATAACTAACATGAACACCTCTGGAAAAAATTAAGTGATGCATGGGTCAGCCATTTAAGCATCTGACTCTTGATTTCTGCGCAGGTCATGAGGTCATCAGACTTCACACTCAGCAGGGAGTCTGCTTGAGATTCTCTCTCTCTCTCCCACTTCCCCTCCCCTCCTCCTCCTCGCTCTATCTCTTTAAATAAATAAGATCTTTTTTAAATAAAAATCATCTAATGTCAAATAATCTTCCATCTAATGTTAACTACTATCATCTGGTGAATCATTGAAAACCCATGGCTAAAGCACAGAAGATGAAGAACTTAGCTGTAATGGCTGTCCAGATAAAACTTCAAGGAAAAAATGGCAAACTTTTCATTAAAGTTTGCTAATCTTTTTTGAACAAATACTTATTTATCCACTTGAGAAAGAGAGAGAGTTGGGGAGAGGACAGAGGGAGAAAAAGAGAATCTCAAGCAGACCCCCTGTTGAGGACGGAGAACCAATGTGGGATTTTATTTATTTGAAAGAGAGAGAGAGAGGAGCACGGGCAGGGGGAGGGGCATAGGGAGGAGGACTTCCCACAGAGAAGTGAGACCAACGTGAAGCTCAATCCCATGACCCTGAGATAATGACCTGAGCCGAAATTAAGAGTCCATCACTTAACTAACTGATCCACCAGACGCCCCTTAATGTATGCTAATCTTGAGACAGCAGTCATTTTGCTAGATATGTTTATGTAAGTTAGCTGTACTCACTTTAGAGATCCAGGGGTTCATCCTAACGTGTGTTTGTGTACCATGACCTTCAGATTTCTTCAGGTTACATGCTACTATGTGTCAGAGATGTGAGTGCCGGTCAAGACTCTTTATACTTGCTCCTCTACCACTTTAGTTGGTGAATATGGATTTACCATCAGAAATTGAGAAGATTAAGTGTTACAGAAGGAAAGAGCTGGTTAGTTAACCGAGATCAAACAAGTCAAACGTAGCTATATAAACCAAACTTTCTGCTTGTATGGAAGTCAGTATAGCTGCTGTAGCTACTAAAATGTTTTGTGGTACTGTTGTTGTTTTGAAAATTGAAATAAGGAGAAACAAAGGATTAATACTGCTTCCAAGTAAAGTCAGATTTGGTATTGACTGCTGTCATGAAGATGGCTCATACTTTGTGATCCAAAATAACAGCTCCCATAAATATCACGAGTGTCAATATTGAATGCAAACGATGCTTAGTTATTTAAAAGTGACTAAATGGTGTGTAAATACAGGGATATGTGAAGGAGTAAGATAGGTTGGAAATAAGACAAAAATGAGATGATGAAATACATAGAGAACAAGCTTTTCTTCCAGAGTGAACAGGCAAATACTGGGTAATACAGGTAAAGTCTAAGCATAGTTATCATAGGTTTTATGCAATTGTTACATAAAATCATCAGATTAATCAAGGCAGTCTGATGAATTGTTGCAGGGAGAAATCACAGAACGTAAAATGGAGAATGGGAAGGTAAAACGATTTTCAGACTCTATTGCAGATAGAAAGAAACATCAAGAAAGGAAGGATAATTCTGTTCTTAAGGATATATGTGAGAAATTTAGAGTGATTTATTTTAAATAAATTTTACTTAAAGTAGCAAACAAAATCCTACTTCTCTTAGCATCAAGTCATTCTTAATTCACAGACTTAACATATGTATATTTTTCCTTACTATTGTTAATGTATTTTGGTATTAAATTTTTCTTGGAAAAGTTGAGAGTGCTTATTTTTATTGAGGATATCACAGAAGAATGTGCAATTTAAGCTATTTTTAAAATAAGTGACAGCATATAATAATGTTTATATTTAATATAAAATAAAATTTGTGTCTAAAATTACCAGGAAAAGAGAACTTCATGGAATAAGAGGAGCTCTGAGTTTTGATTTTTATAAAGGCAACTTAAAAATTCCAAGTAATGAATTTACAAAAATAAATGATAACAGAGAAAAGATCATGGCACTATTTAAAATAATCTTCATTTTCTAACAAGACTAGAGACTTTGTTTCCCTTGAATAGTGGACATCCATCTTGTTACTAAATTATATTATTTTTGTCCTTTGAAAGCCACATCTGTATTAGTATACTAATGATATTTATCATTCACTGAATACTTCCTATGATTAAACATTAAATTAATGTTTATAATTATATAATTATATATATTTTTATGTTTATGTTTTATGTTTAATGTTTATAATTATAATATATAATTATACAGACCGTTATAACTTCACAGTCTGTAAAGAAATGTATCCTTGTCTTCCCTTTTCACATGAAGGCATAAAGGCTTTGAGCCTTTAAGCTGACAATGAACTGAATAAGGATTTAAACAAAGTTTTTTCTGACACAAAGAAGTGTGTTCATTTGTGTATAAACTACCATTTATACACAGAATAGAAAAGGACCATATAGTGTGTGTGTGTGTGTGTGTGTGTGTGTGTGGCGGGGGTTATGTGTGTATATGTGTTTTCTGCTGTACTCCTGGGCTTCTTGATCAGAATGCATTCCCCAGGAATGTATCACTTACTAAGTTTTGCTCCCTGGAATGAATCAGGCCATGTCTAGCATGCTATAATCCATTTTATCAGCTTCACATAGACAGGTCTAGTGCATAATTCTTGTTCTTCCTACCTTCCCATATGTCTTTAGAACCGCAAGGTCCCCAGCAGTGGAATTTACTTTTCTCTTCAGCTGCAAACCCTTAGGGTTGTTGAGAAATTGGTTCTTTTCCTGTTGCCTGATGGAAAGGGGTATGAATTCAAATCATTTCCTAGTTTAAATTGGCTTTTCATTTATGGAGTCCTTCCTCACATATTTGTCCTCGCTGATGGCTGATTTTTCACTGCTAAGTACTTTGGCTTTCTTCAGAGTAGAAGCACTATCTAAGTGCAAAATGTTACAATTAATATTAAAATGAGATTCCACTGAGTTTAAAAAGAGTATTTAAAAGAAGCACAAGGAATTGCAGAAGAAAAGCAGCATGTGGCTCTTTGTATTTTATAGATATGCCTTTTTCACAAAGTGGACATGGTTTTTAATATATGTAATTTTTAGAACAGAAACATAAAAAAACTACATATGCAAACAGATACAATATTAAGAATTCTGAAGTATTTAAAAGGAACACGGCACTTAAGATATTTTTCATATTACACACATTTTATATTGAAATGGACATAGAAATTTCACTTTGTTCTCCTTGATAGTTTTTGTTACTGATCATACACATACTTGACTTTAACTTTTGCATGAACAGTTTTGGATAGTAAGAAGTGTCTCATTGTTTCTTAAATGCAGTAATGATACAGAATGAGACACTGAGGAAAACACCAACATAACAACAATTGTTTCACAATGCTCTAAAAATAGTACAAATGGTGCTCATAAAATTGAGTTCTGTCTTTGTTCAATATGAAAATAAAATCCTACTTGATGAATACAAAAGGAGAAATGTATTTTGAATAATCCCATGTTTATATAATGAAATTATTTTTATTCAAATTTACAAATGTAGATTTTTAAATTTGGTTAACACGAACAATAATAATATGGTTCTTGAGAAGAAGACACGAATAAATCATGACCACTACAATATGTTTTCCTAAAGAAACTACAGCTCATGATTTTATGATGTAAATATTAGTAAAATGTATCTTACTCTAAAGTCTAAATTAAACATGCATCTTTATTTACTATCTACTTATGTATCTGTGTGTAAATAAATGTTGCCATCCATTTAGCCTTTCTTCAAACAGCATAGATCTTTAACCACTGAATCACAAGACCATAACATCTGACAAGGAATTATAATTTTTATAGACAAAATGTTGCATAAAACTACAGGAGCTACTACATGATTTTTTAGAATGATATTTTAAATTTTAGTCTAATTCGAGCATGTTCATAAGTACTATATTAAACATTTAAAAAATAGAGACATATAATAAAATCCCACCATTGGGCTGATCTAATTTAGAAACAAGATTTCATTTATTCAAGAATATTTTACTACTTTGAAGTAATGTGAATCTCACTGTTAAACACACACACACACACACAAAAGGTTTGAAGTACATTTATGAACACAAGACAAGAATTTGGTACTGAGTCTATTTCTTCTTTCTGGATTGAATATTTACAAATTTATAGAAATGGCTCTCCAGAAACAGATTTTTGTTGGGGAAATGCAACTTAAAATATGGTTAAAACATTTGACAAGTGATGAAAACCTTTGGCCAGATGTCATGATACTTCCCTTAAATGTTGTTAAGAGAAGGAAGTAGTGCTAAGGGGGCTTTCCCTTAAATGTTAAGAGAGATAAATAGTGCTAAGGGAAAGAAGAGATTTTGATAGTTGTAAGTGCTGAAGGGTAAGAATAATTACAAAGCATAATCTTCATGTTGTTGTTGAGCTGGTTTTTAATAAGCAAACACAACTGTTTGTTTTATTTTATTGATCCCTTCAGCTCTCAATGTTGCATGACTGGTTGGGCATCAGAGTAGCTCTACTGTTGATTCCCCACTAATGTTCAGGAAGAGAAGAGAGCTTGTAGCTCACATTACAATGAAATGAATAGTTTTTCATTAGTTTTATCTATTTACCATTCAGCAGCAGAAACATATTTCTAAAAGAGTACATCTTTCCAGTATCAGGGAAGGTAGCTCATCTACAGATAAAAGAGTAAAGACTTAGACAATATATTAATTATACAAGTTCAGAATAAAATGGCTTCCTACATTCTATTTTCTGGCAAAGTTTCTAGTAATGAATTGTATCATTTTAAAGATAGTGGATATTTATTTAATAATTCTGACATTTTTTTCAATATTGTCCTTATTTTGTGAGTATTCCAGACATGCGTAGTCATACAAATTCATAGAAGAAGATTTAACAAAAATTACACTTTGTGGGTTTTTTTTTTTGCTTTGTGCGATATATAATTTTTCAAATATGCAATGAATATTTATGATTTAGTTACAAAAAAGAAAAGTTGAGCAATCATCTCCCCTTTTCAGCATGATGTATTCACTACTTTTGTACCCATGTTTTAATATCAAAATTTATCTTAAGTTTATCATTTGTAGTTCAAGACAATTTCAAAACTCAGTTTGTTTAAACAGGATGCAGAAAACTTTTGACAGCTGTATAAATTATTAAAATGTTGCTATGTTGGGTATGTATGTATTCATCTACATCTATTTACTCACTAATTGGTACACAAAACTTTTGTTCCAGTAATGTTATCCATGGTGAAGGCAGGGGATTAGAGAACCAGAACACGTTTCCATATTGTAGCTCATAAACATTAGTTACAGTGAATGAATGGAGACTACATGTCATAAAAATTCGAATGTTTTTCTCTTGTAAATTTGCCAGATGTTGAGTCATATAGTTTGGAAGGTTTGAAATTAATTATTCAAATCATTTCTCTGTCATTATATTCTCTGGTGTGATACAAACTTGTAGTTGATAAATACAAATGGCTAACTATCTCAATCTGAATATAAACTTAAGACCCTTGATTAAATATGTAGAAGGAAAAATGAAAAAGCAATGTGTGCTTTAGAGAATTTACTTTGGCAGTATTCTTGAAGTATGTGTAATATTTATCAACTTAGTAAGTAAAAAGCATTTATGATAGACACTGAAATCTCTTAAACTCACCTCTGTGAGTGACAGTGTAATCAGTTATGAAATTGAGGCCAGGAAAATAACAAAATTATTTGTGTCAAATCTGAATAGCAGTGCTAATTTGACTGAGAAATCATTAGATAATATTATAATCATTGACATTAATTTCAGATTATATTTCACATTAAGAATAAAAAGTTACATTGTTACAAAATAGTAATTAAATGAGAAAACAGCAGCACATATTTATCATTTTTTAACCATATTTATCATTTTTATTTATGACATATAGAAGTATGTCATTCAGGTGAAGATTCTTTTAAAATCTCATCTCCTAAAAAAAACAACCAACCAAACAAACAAACAAACAAAAACAACCTTATCTTCTATACATATTTTTTCTTATGTTGACCTTCTGTCATATTGTTTTAACACATATGTGAAACTGTTATGCAAATTAAAATGAATCCATAGTTATCCTTTGTCGCATATCAATTTACTTAAAACTATATATTTCACGGTTTCTCCCCTCTTACATAGAAGTCAAAGAGAGATGTAACTAACCTGACTTTACCTAATTCATTCATTTTCTTAAGTGAATCAAGTATTGGACAATTCTTCAGTGAATGAGAAATGCAGCAGATGTCAAACTTGGCATACTGAAGATGTACTAGCATATCAAATATGGGTGATTGGAAATAAGTGCTAGAGTTGCTAATCCTTGAAAAGCAGTTGGCAGAGCAATCACTGACTCGATCTACATTAATATAACTCTAGATATGTCCTACTAAACATATTTCAAATTCACTTCTAGATGAGATCATAAATTTAATGAGCATTTAAAAAATTAAGTTTAGGTTGAAAACAATTATGCTCATCTAGTCTATAGGCAATTATATGTGGGTACAGAAAGATGCTGGCAAATATTAAAATTTGCAGCACATTTTGATACTATGTTATAAATATGGAAGACTGGAATATTATATTTTAATACAAGATAAGTAAAGGTCACTTCCTTTAGTAAAAGTTTTATTTCCAGAAGGAATGTTACCAAAACATGATTTGTTACTATAAATATATAATAGCAATATGTCTTCTGTTGCCTAAAGTAAAGATTTTGCTTTAATTAATACCTCAGTCTTATGACTAAAACATCAAACACTACATATGCTAAATTCTCACACCACAGACAGCAAACACACATGGACTGCTTGAAAATTTTAGCTACAGATGCTGCTCTGGTCATTAGGGTTTATTGGAAATCTCTTGAAAAAGAACGGTTTAATCTCTTCTGTGCAAATGTTCAGCTAGCATACATAGTTGATGGTATTTAAAAAAAAACACATCATAAGAAAAATATATTAAATTTGTGATCTAGCACTAATATACTTAGAAATCCCACAATGTTAAGTGGTTATTTTAAAAGAATGACTTCTACATAAAGTTGGTGTAAAATATAGATTCTTTTGTTATTTTAATAAACAACTTGCATATTCTAGGGATTACTTTCACATTTACCCTGCTATTCATATTATAGTCATGAGAAAAAAAGAGTTAGGTAAAAGTCTAAATCCCCAGCCCATTTTTGAATTTCAAATCAATCAATGAGAATTGTATACATAAATAGAGATGGCAGATTCTGAGGACATTCTTACTGGGTAATAATTTACCTATTTCATCCAAATGCTTTAAAGATGAATAACTGAAAAAAAATTAAGAAGGTGAACAGAGAACATGGGAATCTTTTCAACTATTTACAAAAAGTTTTCCATAAAACTTACAGGTTTCATTAAATCAGGGATAATGTTGGGAGAATACAGATAATTAATGTGTAAGGATTCTATACTTTCTGGTGTCTCAGTATTTATTGAGATTCCAGAAGGGGACAAAATTAACCTAAAGGAAAAATCACCATAAAAAATGAAATTCTATATATTCATAGATGATATTTGTGATACTTTCTTCTTTTCTTTGTCTCTCCTTCATCTTTCTCCTGATTTTTATCTTTGGTTATTTATAATATCACTATCATCTGTTTTTAACATCTGCAGATTTGGGTAAAATCACTTTTTTCTCTGTCTCTATATGTGAAACAAAATTTTACATTATAGTTAAAATATTTTCAAAGTCTTAAAAAACATGTCAATTCTTGAATAATGGTTAATATCAGTCTATTTTCAGCAATGACACTGCTGGGCATTCCATATGTGTCCAAAGCAGTAGTTCAATGGTCTTAGTAGCTGCTTCATGGGTTCATGTTTTTAATGACAGACATAGACATAATTTTAGTGAAACACATAGGTTTTGACTGTGTATTAACAATACTCAACATACTATTTTTTTTTTATATTATCACTCTTCTGATCGCTAATCACTTTGGCACCCCAACCAGAAGAAAGGGAAAATAGGTATTGATGGTACTGAACACACTCATAATATGGTACAACTATCACATTATCCATTGCCATAACACTTTTTATCTTGTAAAACTGCAACTCTATGTCCATTAGCAATGATGTCCCATTTCTCTTTTCTCCCAACTCCTGACAACCATCTTTCTAATTTCTATGTCTATAATTTTGATGACTCTAATTACCTCAAAGAAGTGGAATTTTTTTTTTAATTTTTATTTTATTTTTATTTATTTTTATTTTTGTGACTGGTTTATTTTACTCAATATGATATCTTTAAGGTTCATCTTTGTTGTAGCATGTCAGAATTTTCCATCTTCTTACAGTTGAATAATATTCCTAAAATTCAAGAGCACAAAAAATAACTGAATTCAGAAGTGAGCAAAGGACTTGAATAGACATTTCTCCAAAGAAGATATACAAATGGCTAATAAGCACATGAAAAAATGCTCAGTATCACTAATTATTAGGGAAATGTAAGTCGAAACTATGAGCTATCACTTTATACTCATTAGGATAGCTACTGTCAAACAAAACAAAACAATACAGAATAAAAAAAGAAAGCCAGAAAATAGCAATAGTTGGTAAGGCTGTGAATAAATTAGGGCTCCTGTGCACTGTTGCTGAGAATGTAAAATGGTACAATTCGTAGAAAAGAGTTCGGTGGTTCTAGAAGAATCTAAAAATAGAGTTTTGATATGAATTGTGAACCAGCAATTCTACTTGTGGCTATATAACCAAAAGAGCTAAAAGCAGTCTCTCAAAGAGACAAGTGTACACTTGTGTTCATAAGTGCATTATTCACAATCACTAAAATGTGGAGGCAACCATAGTTTACTTCCATGGATAAATGGATAAGCAAAGTGTGATACAGACAGTTTTTTAAACAAGGGAACATATATACAAATTTCACTCAACTAGAATACTTTTTACCTCCTAAAAACCTTTAATACTTTGAGCTTGATTTTTCTCTATTAATCTGACCTCATCATGGTTTTTTTCTTTTTTTCTTTTTTTTTTTTTTTAAGGTTATATTTATTTGAGAGGATGGGGGAGAAAGAGAGAGCACGTGAGAGACACAGAGAGCACACAAGCAGGACAGAGAGTCCAAGGAAGAGGGAGAAACAGACTCCTGCTGAGCAGGGAGCCCAAAGCAGGGGCTTGATTCCAGGGTGCTGGGATCCAGACATGAGTTAAAGGCAGTTTCTTAACCAATTGAACTACCCAGCTTCACCGTGTGCTTTCTAAAGTGAAATTTTCTAAAGTGAAATTTAAATGTTCTTATTATTAAAAATAATATAAAGACACACTATATAATGAAAAATATAAAACAACTGTGTGTTCATCTTATGCAATTTGCAACATTAACATGTTGTCATATCCTCTCAAATTATTTTTAATAAATAAAATTCATTTCAGAATTCAAAATTCAGAAATAGTACTTGATCTCCTAACATATATCTCCCTTTTTGTAAATACATTGACTATATTTTAATCTTTTTATACATTTAAATTCATACCAACTATGAGAATGACTATTTCCTTAATACTTTAAAAATCCAGACATGACCTGAAAATGCTATTTCATTTTTCTTTTAACTTATGATTCTCTTTATAAGAAAGTGAGTGGTTCCTATATTTATGAGCCTACTATAATTACTTTTCTATAATAGTTCACATTAATTGCTTATTAGACTCTTGGTTCTATTCTAATTTGCTTATTATAGCAATTCATACTTAATAGAATCTGTTCTTCATCTATGATTTTTACTACAAAAATTTCTATCCATTTTGTCTTGTGATATACAGTCATTATTTTCTTTTTGTGTGTGTACAGACATCTTTGATTTTTATGCACAGGAAAAAAGTTTGGTCTCATTTTTTATGTTTTTTGGTTTTCCATCATAGTAAAAGTAAATATATGTATATCTGTTATCTTAATATCTTAATGGATTTGTTTCTGTATTGTATCTTTAACACAGTTGAATTTTATTAAATGTAAAAAGAGTGAGAAAGAAATAATCATACCTGACAGATGACAGATGGTAGCTGGGCTAGTAGCTCTCACATAGGTCATGTGGTTCCCCCGACATTAACAATTTTGCAGAAAATAAATATCTGACTAGCACTTCCTGTGACATGGATACAATGAAATCAGATTAACTTAAATTAGATACTAGAAACAAAGTTACTACACAACCACTGAAATGACCAAACATTCCCACAGTTTATGACGTGGTTGATGTTCTTTGTTTCAGCAAGTAATAAATTCAACTTTGCTACCTGTGTGTTCCTGGAGTCTTTGGATTGTAGACAGCAAATGGAGTGAAATACAAATCCAAGATTATTTTTTTCAGATTGCTGTCTTTTTTTTTTTCTTCTTTTTTTTTCCAATTTATTTATTTTCAGAAAAACAGTATTTATTATTTTTTCACCACACCCAGTGCTCCATGCAAGCCGTGCCCTCTATAATACCCACCACCTGGTACCCCAACCTCCCACCCCTCTGCCACTTCAAACCCCTCAGATTGTTTTTCAGAGTCCATAGTCTCTCATGGTTCACCACCCCTTCCAATTTATCCAAAAGCACATACCCTCCCCAATGTCCATAACCCTACCCCCCTTCTCCTAACCCCCCTCCCCCCAGCAACCCACAGTTTGTTTCGTGAGATGCTGTCTTTTTTACCAATGTTATTTGCCAACTCTAGAATACAAACTAATGTATATGTGATTTAAAATAATAAAGATAAATAGAATTAGGAATATAACACACACACAAATGCATCCTATATAAATGTAAAATTTATCAATTGATAAATAATCTATAAATAGTTATATGCATTTGAAATGAAAAACAAATTGGTATTAATACAGGGATGTCTGGGTGGCTCAGTGGATTATGCCTCTTCCTTCAGCTCAGGTCATGATCTCAGGGTCCTGGGATTGAGCCCCACATCGGGCTCTCTGCTCAGCAGGGAGCCTGCTTCTCCCTCTCTCTCTGCCTGCCTCTCTGTCTAGTTGTGATCTCTCTCTGTCAAATAAATAAATAAAATATTTTTTAAAAACTGGTATTAATATAGAATTTTAATTTATCCCTCTTTTTTAGCATTACAAGATAGCTATAGAGTAAGAAAATGTCCAAATATCTTTGGAAATGCTATTGTATTTTTTTTTGGCACCTTAAATTTAATAGATTATATAAGATGTACCTTTATATTATAAAAGGGAAGGTAACAGAAATAATTAGACTTATCTGGATATTCTCCAAAAACTATTTAACTCAAACTATTTTAAGAGCTAGATTGTTTATCAAAGTAATAGTCAAAAGAGAAGTTCAGTTCTTTTTAAATTGAATGTATCAAATTAAAACATTTATACTGTAATGATTTCATAATCATCAGGATTCATAATAAACCTACTCAAGATCAATCACAAAGACTAATGCAGTAACTATTTATATTTCTATTTTGATTGATAAGTTGATCAACTCAGGTATTTATTTATCTATCTACATATTTGTTGATTTTAAGTTTAAAACTCCCTCGTAATAATTTTCTGTAGATGTATTATGTCGAGACATAATACCCTAACTGCTCATAATCTGTTTTTCTTTTTAAGTCTGTTTTTGATACAGGAAACATACCTAGCAAACTACATATCTATATGTTGTGTGTTAACATTCAAGTGAGAATTTTACTGTTTTCCACTTTTGCTAAATGGTCATAAGACATTAGCCAGAACTATTTAGTCTTTTATCACAATAAATGCAAATTGGCCACTCTTTTTGATCAATATTTGTGTGAAAAACTTTACTAAAATTTTTTAAAGTGCACATTTTATACACCATTGTCAAAATTCTGGTAAAATTGTAAAGGCAAGACATTGACAAGAACCCAAACACCAAGGTCTCTTTGACTGTCTTCTACCAGATTTCATGCAACTAACCTGCAATACATTTAAAATAAGTTCCTCACACTACCTACTCTTGGGATAAACTAAAGTCTTTATTTGCTGTAAATTTAGGACTCTAACAGTAACAAAGAGTTACTGAGTATTGTGTTCACACTCTGGGAAATTACAAAATAACTCTTCTAATGACAGAGGCATCCATTTCACTGGATCTATTACAAATATCTTTGTAACATCTTGATAATTAATAAAAAAGTTAGTTGTCTCTATCACTGACAATCTTTGGAAAAGGTGGTAAGTACAAATTGAATTCTGAAACCAAAATCGGGACATGTCTTGAAAGAAGTTGCTGTGGCCGATATTGAAGAGGTTACTCCCTATGTTCTCCTCTAGGATTTTTTTTTTTTTTTGAGATTTTATTTATTTATTTGACAGACAGAGATCACAAGTAGGCAGAGAGGCAGGCAGAGAGAGAGAGAGGAGGAAGCAGGCTCCCTGCAGAGCAGAGAGCCCAATATGGGACTCGATTCCAGGACCCTGGGATCATGACCTGAGCCGAAGGCAGAGGCTTTAACCCACTGAGCCACCCAGGCGCCCTCCTCCTCTAGGATTTTGATAGAACCTTGCCTCATATTGAGGTCTTTTGTCCATTTTGAGTTTATCTTTGTGTATGGTGTAAGAGAACGGTTGAGTTTCATTCTTCTACACTTAGCTGTCCAATTCCCCAGCACCATTTATTGAAGAGACTTTTT
Organism: Neogale vison; assembly: GCF_020171115.1. NCBI lineage: Eukaryota > Metazoa > Chordata > Mammalia > Carnivora > Mustelidae > Neogale > Neogale vison. The sequence continues at coordinate 294,950,048 of NC_058091.1, forward strand.
TCAGCTGTATATTTTTTTCCTGCTTTGTCAAAAATTAGTTGACCATAGAGTTGAGAGTCCATATCTAGGCTCTATACTCTGTTCCACTGGTCTGTGTGTCTGTTTTTGTGTCAGTACCATGCTGTCTTGGTGATCACAGCTCTGTAGTAAAGCTTGAAATCAGGCAACGTGATGCCCCCAGGTTTGTATTTCTTTTTCAACATTTCCTTAGCAGTTCGGAGTCTCTTCTGGTTCCATACAAATTTTAGGATTGTTTGTTCTAGCTCTTTGAAAAAGCCGGTGGATTTTTGATCGGGATAGCAATGAAAATATAGATGGCTCTAGGCAATATAGACATTTTAACAATGTTTTTTCCTTGATCCATGAGCACAGAATGCTCTTCCATCTTTTTGTGTCTTCTTTAATTTCTTTCAAGAGTGTTCTGTCGGCAGAAGTCTCAAAGACTCTTAAACTTTCATGGCCTAAAGTATTGCTATTGTTTTTAAGGAAAACTAGATCAACACATTCTTGGGTTACTACCCCCTTGAAAATTTACTACGAGGCTATGCCATGTTTGTGAGACGAGCACTGCCAATTCTAATTTTCACACTCAGGCAAGCAGATGAGAACAAATATCACATGTGACTACATATAGGGTATGTCTAATATTGCCACAATGTTCCTCAAGATCTTCCTAAGCAACCTCTGCATGCACAAAATCTGGACAACTGATTTCCTAATTAACATCAGAGAAAGACATTATTTGAACCTCACTAGAAAGGACCTGAGAAGATACTATTATCACATCAGTGAAGCCTAAGAATTCTGTTCTTCATGGCAAACACCATGATAAACCACACCTCCAGGAATCTAAAATACTAATAATTCAAGGAAAATTCCAATTTTTGTGTGTGTCTGCAAGCTTCTGCAAATTATGCTTTATAAGAGACTCACACAGTAGGGAGCATACTACATGCCTCATGCCTGCAATTCAGAAGATAGCAAGAGATCTCAGCAAAAGCCTCCAAGGCTACAGAACTCCTTGCCCAAAGCATTCATTAAATTGAACATTAGATTGGAATAAGTTTCCTTAGACACAATACTGGCTTCTCCAGAAGGGCTATGTGCTGTTTTAAGGGAGGAATATTGTGCCTTCATCCATAAGGAACCTCCAAAGTCTCTGTATGGATGCAATATTCTTCCCAGATCTGAGAAATACAAAAATAATATAAATACAGATATATTTTTTAAAAATAATGTCATATGTTTCTATGGGCTCTTTGGATTGAAGTTAAGATTTGTTGTCTTGGCTTAACATAAGCACTTTTGAGCTTTGGCTTAAAACTGATTCACAGGCTCTGATAACAATTCTTCTCTTGATATTTTCTGTGATGCTTACTTCAGGTGTGTGATCGTAGAGTCTTAAATGATCTTGTGTAGTGGCTGTCTTGTCCAACAAGTGACCCTCTAAGCAAAACAAAACAAAACACAAGACAAACAGGAAAATTTGACTTTCATAGAGGTTGCAATCAATATCCTCAAATACTTAGTATGTGATTACACCACTTCATAAAAAATGACAAAAACAAAAATAAGATGGGGTTATGGACATTGGGGAGGGTATGTGCTTTGGTGAGTGCTGTGAAGTGTGTAAACCTGGCGATTCACAGACCTGTACCCCTGGGGATAAAAATATATGTTTATAAAAAATAAAAACAACAACAACAACAAGAACAACAAAATAATAAAAGAGGAAGAAATGCGTTGACCACTTCTCCAGATGCCTTGGTGATGTTCCACCCTTTAGCTTAAGCTGAAGAATGACAATGAGAGGAGATATTGAGGATGAAATTCATCTACACCCTCCCAGTCTAATGTCTTCATTAACAAAATCTATCACTCAATTCTTTTTTTTTATTATTATGTTCACTTAGCCAGCAAATAGTACATCATTAACTTTTGATGTAGTGTTTAATGATTTGTTAATTGCATACAATAGCCCGTGCTCATCACGACATGTGCCCTCCTTAATACCCATCACTTGGTTACCCCATTCTCCCACCCCCTCCCCTCTGAAACCCTCAGTTTGTGGTCCAGAATCCAGAGTCTTTCATGGTTTGTCTCTCTCTCTGATTTCTTCCCATTTATTAATATGGCCATACTATTCTAGAAAAATTTGTTTGGGAAGATGAAATTGTATGTAATTGTTGGCTTTAAAAGTTTTCAGAGAATATTCAAATTACTAAAAATCAAAGCTCAGCTAGGCGTAATGACACTGGGAGGATGTGCTTCTCCTGGTCTTGACTGCTGACAACTCTGTGTCCACCGATACTAAATCATTATAGTATGCATTTTTCCCAACTCTCATCGAGACGTCACACTGACTTACCTTAAAGCAGACTCCCCAACAAATTTCAAATTTATTCTACCTATTCTCATCCTTTTCTGAGATACTATTAAGACTCTGTCAAGAATTAATCTCCACTACTATGGTAAGCAATGAATTTCACTTTGCTTTGTCAACAGATTGTTCTAGGGAGTCAATATTTGGCATTTTAAATGCATGGCTGGGAGAAAAATAGAAGGAAAGAGATCAATTAGGACTTTTATATCAGGTTGTTTGAACAAATGTGGAACGTGGGTGAGTAAATTGAGAGAATAAACTTCTCTTTTTGTGGGTGAAACTTTTCCCTGATCAAAAAGTGCATAGGTATTAGAAGAATGTTTTCAAATACAGTAATTCACAATATATTGTGTATCCATACAAATCATATGCATATATTTATTTTCATATATATAGTACATTTTCGTAAAATTCAAGGTACTTGACTGAATAGTCTAGTGGGGAGGGGTGGCTTGATGGAACTACCTATGCAAATTATGTTACATTATCACTACTCCAATCTGTAAAAGCAAAAAATGATAGAGTATTCCATGGTTGCATTAATAAAATACTTTGAAAGTATGCATATATTCTGTTTAGTTCTTCACTTTCATTCCCAGAGCAATAAAATCTACAAGAATAAATGTTCCATCCAAATCAAATGAAGTATCATTTACAATTTTTTTTTTTTTTTTGCCTCGTATCTTTTAGAAAAAAGAAATACTTGTGGAGACAGACATACCTTTGATTAAGCTTCAGGGAAATTTGAAATGAAATACAATATATCTCATAGACTTTTCAGTAGAAAGGCATAAGTAAACTCAATGCCTGAAATTTTCGAAGACAGATACTTTACTATACCTTATAGGTTTTCAACCTTATATTACTTTTTTTCATTTTTTGAATAGATTAGGAAATTCATAAATTTGTAAAAATTCATCTTATTGTACACTTGAGGTCATTTGGATCTTTATGTGTTATGCCTTAATGTAAATAATAAAAGAAAATGTTAGTGGTAATTTTCTTCATGAATGTGAAAAATAAGCATTTTTCCCATTTTGCAAATTAAGTTGATTTCTTTGAGGGTCCTGTATATAAAAAGAGATATCTCACACTAAGAGTTTCTTCCTGATTTATTATGCTTCTTCCTAGGTGTCCTAGCAAGGTGAAAGAGCAAGAAAAGCAGATGGAAAACAGCAGGTACACATTTTTGATGCAAGAAGCTCATTCATGATGATGACACTATTACTGTTCAGGATGGAAACAATGAAATGTAATTTAAGGTGAATAAGCAATAGATGTGCAATAGATCAAAGTAAATGAATACCAGCTCTGTTTGAAGAATAAAAAGAGTGATGGTGTATTCATTCAGCTATAACTATTCTCTTAAAAGTAAAATGGAAGCTAATGACCTCCTTAATAATAATTACATGTTTCTTTATTAATAGGGATTTTCCCAATATCATCTTAAAGATGCAAGCAGATATGAAAGTAATTCCACTCAAAAAGCCACACTTCAGAAGTTTCAGAGTCATTGCTTCAAAAGAATATTGAATTATATTATTCTTTTTTTAAAGATTTATTTATTTATTTATTTATTTGACACAGAGAAAGAGCACAAGTAAGCAGAGAGGCAGGCAGAGAGAGCGGGTATATAGGCTTCCCACTCAGCAGAGAGCCCAATGGGGGCTGCAGGGATCCATCCCAGGACCCTGGGACCATGACCTGAGCTGAGGGCATAGGCTTAACCTACTGAGCCACCCAGGTGGCCTGAATTGTATTATTTGTAACCTGAAACAGTATCAACATTGAGATATCAGACAAAAAATAATGTTCTTATAATTGTCCTAACCAAGATATTTATCATGCTTTCACTGTATTCCATTTGGATATTTAAATAGCATTCATATCTTTCTAACCTCATTCTGTATAACCACAAATCACTATTATTTGCTCTTAAATTTCCTTAGAGAAAATGAAGAGCACTTGTTCTCTATTTCTATATTGTACTCCTTAATGCACTTTGTGACCCCAAAGGATGTTAATTCAACTCTTTTCACCTCACTTATTTCATTTAGATTTCCAGTCTTTTAATTACATCTCTATCTATCATCTGCAGTCAATTTCTCTCAATTTCAAAGCACAGAATTATACACAATGCCATAGTGAATGTTTACTCTTGGTTAAGTATGAAAATCGGTCTTACTTTTTAGCCAAATGGCTTTGTTGCATTTCAGTATGTTTATTTTTAACAAAATACAACTTGCTCAGCTCTTTATATATTCTGAAACGTTGGTCTTTAATTCTTAGCCAGATGTGGAAAATTCTTTCTACCTAGTATATAAAAATACCTTGTGAAAGCAAAATGGCAGTGTCAAAGACAAATGTCTCAAAATAAAACAAACAGAATACTTTTTTTTTTTTTTTTTTTTTAATAAAGAGGGGTAAGTAAGCATGGTTGACAGGAACTTTTATTTACAGAGGTGGAATAGTTAAGCAGACATGATCAAGATGTTTTGTAGGGAATACTTGTTTCTGCAGTCAGAATGAGCCATTAGAAGATGTTTTCTTCATTAAGCTTAAGAATAAGCCCTAGTGCAGGATTTTGTGGGGGGGGGGGGAGAAGCCAGGAAGTTTGGTCAAGCCAAGTAACAGGCAATTCTGAGCACTTGGTGAGCAGAAATACACTGCTTAAATTTAAGCCCAGTAATTCTGGAATCTATATAGGATGCTATGAGACAGTTAAATTAGATTTCACAGAACTAAATCACAGCTGCTTATATCAATGACCTCTATCTATATTATTTATGATAAATGATAGCTTTTGTATTCAATATGCTATTTCATTTTTTGCACATTTTATCACTGTCTTATCCCAGGCTGCTAGAGCAAAATAAACTGGATGGCTTAACCAACACTTATTTCTCACAGTTTTGGAGACTAGAAGTCTGAATCAGAATGCGACATGGTCAGGTTTGGGTGAGAACCCTCTTCCAGGTGGCAGGCTGCCCACTTCTCATTTTATCCTCACAGTGGTAGAGAGAGCGCTCTGGTCCCTTCAGAGTCTATTAGTGAAATCAGTCCCATTCAAGAGGGCTCCACACTCATGACCTAATTACCTCCCAAAGACCATACTTCCAAATACTGTCACATTGGGGATTAGATTACAACATATGAATATTAGGGGGACACAAACATTCAGATCATAACAGTTGATCATATATTATATTATCTATGTATTACACTATTTTAGCAACATTCTATTATAACACTTAGGAAATAAAACATAGAAATTGGGAAAGACACAAACATAGAGTTCTTCTAAGCTCTTTTCACATGATAACTCTATTTATGAAAAGAATGGACACTTTGGAAAACCAGCTGCATTTTAACTTAAAATAACATATAAATAGTTTTTACATAAAAAGAGATCTTGATGAAAAAACTGACTATGCTCAAATTAGTGATTTTCAGACATGCACCTGACTAGTAGAAATCTTTTAATTTGGGTGGAATAAGATGTTTAGAAAATATAATAAGAAAATAATTTAGAAAATAATAATATTGTTTAGAAAATAATAATAAGATAGTTTAGAAATAATAGAATATAATAATTAATAGAATATAGAAATAATAGAATAAGATAGTTTAGAAAATAATAAGATTGTTTAGAAAATAGGAACACATTCTCTTTTTATAAAAAATAGCATACCTATCACTTTACTACTGCTATAATAATTGACACTTTCTTATCTAACTCAGAGTGGAAATTTGTAGTTATAATTTTTAGATGTGAAATGATTTTTAATCCATATGATTATCATATGAGTACTTGTTGTAAAATATTAAAGTCCCTAGGATTAAAGAAAGACTTATCAGAATATCACATCCTTGAAAATATGTTGAAATCTCTCTTTACTAAATACAATTTCTTCAACTTCATCAAGAAATGTATGTAGCCTTACTGGAGGTGGCCCACATTTAAAGGAGTCTGTGCTTGCTGAGTTAACTTCAGCTCCTTGAAGGCCAATTCATCAGGTAACCATAATTTGTAAAAGGAAAGCAGAGGGGTACCTGGGTGGCTCAGATGGTTAAGCATCTGCCTTCACCTCAGGTCATGATCTCCAGGTCTTGGGATCGAGCCCCATGTCAGGCTCCCAGGTTAGCTGGGAGTCTGCTTCTGCCTTTCCCCCTGTTTGTGCTCTCTCTGTCTCTCTCTTTCTCTCAAAAGAGTAAATAAAATCTAAAAAAAAAAAAGAGGAAAGTAAAGAAGAACTGTTTCAACATCAACTATGTTTCTCCAAAGGCATATGAAATGTTTAAATGTATCTTACCAAATAAGCGATGGAATAATTGTTGCAAATATTTTATTGAAACTCTGACCTTTCCAGACAATTTTCTGCCTTTCTCAATTGCAATCTTACTGGAAGGAAAAGTAAAGAGCAATACAACCTATATCACAATTATTCTGTACTTGATTAATTTGTTGTTAATAAGCTGCACTTTTCCTTGAATATGTTTTGAGGATACCTTTTGGCATTAAGTTACTTTTTTCTTCTCAAAAAAAAAAAGTAATTGAAAATGAACACTTTGCGATTTGCCTTGTACTTACATTTAAATAAAGGTATGGGGGTATTTTTTTGTCCTTACCTTCATTCAAAATAAGGTCTGCAGGTTCACCATGGCATTTAGTATAGCCTACCGGACAGCAAAACTACAGATCCCTTAGATTTTATAAGATTCATTATAGGAAAATACAAATGTATAGTAAGCTCTAGCAGAGTCCAACAATGTAATTAAAAGATAATTTTATACTTGAAATCATAGACCACAAGAGGTTAGTAGATGGAGATTAGTTGACTTATATAGCATCTGCTTCTCAGGAAATGGTGATAAGGGTAAATATACTGTATTTATTTTTACTTTGTTACAAATTATTAGCTTCAAAATGTAAAATAAATCAGGAACAACTTAGTTATTTCATTTTCTTGATTTGAGGTCAATCAAAGAGATTTTCAAGATACATAACTTCAGTAGAAATATATGGTTCATTGCTGAGGCTAGGACTTCTAGTACTATGTTGAATAGCAGTGGTGATAATGGACATCCCTGCCGTGTTCCTGACCTTAGTGGAAAAGCTTTCAGTTTTTCTCCATTGAGAATGATATTTGCAGTGGGTTTTTCATAGATGACTTTGATGATCTTGAGGTATGTGCCCTCTATCCCTACACTTTGAAGGGTTTTGATCAGGAAGGGATGCTGTACTTTGTCAAATGCTTTTTCAGCATCTATTGAGAGTATCATATGGTTCTTGTTCTTTCTTTTATTGATGTGTTGTATCACATTGACTGATTTGCGGATGTTGAACCAACCTTGCAGCCCTGGGATAAATCCCACTTGGTCCTGGTGAATAATCCTTTTAATGTACTGTTGAATCCTATTGGCTAGTATTTTGGTGAGAATTTTTGCATCTGTGTTCATCAAGGATATTGGTCTATAGCTCTCTTTTTTGATGGGATCCTTGTCTGGTTTTGGGATCAAGGTGATGTTGGCCTCATAAAATGAGTTTGGGAGTTTTCCTTCCATTTCTATTTTTTGGAACAGTTTCAGGAGAATAGGAATTAGTTCTTCTTTAAATGTTTGGTAGAATTCACTGGGGAAGCCATCTGGCCCTGGGCTTTTGTTTGTTTGGAGATTTTTAATGACTGTTTCAATCTCCTTACTGGTTATGGGTCTGTTCAGGCTTTCTATTTCTTCCTGGTTCAATTTTGGTAGTTTATATGTTTCTAGGAATGCATCAGACAACAAAAGGAAATTAAAGGCATCCAAATCGGCAAAGAAGAAGTCAAATTGTCACTCTTCGCAGATGATATGATACTCTATGTGGAAAACCCAAAAGACTCCACTCCCAAACTGCTAGAACTTATACAGGAATTCAGTAAAGTGTCAGGATATAAGATCAATGCACAGAAATCAGTTGCATTTCTCTACACCAACAACAAGACAGAAGAAAGAGAAATTAAGGAGTCAATCCCATTTACAATTGCACCCCAAACCATAAGATACCTAGGAATAAACCTAACCAAAGAGGCACAGAATCTATACTCGGAAAACTATAAAGTACTCATGAAAGAAATTGAGGAAGACACAAAGAAATGGAAAAATGGTCCATGCTCATGGATTGGAAGAATAAATATTGTGAAAATGTCTATGCTACCTAAAGCAATCTACACATTTAATGCAATTCCTATCAAAGTACCAACCATCTTTTTCAAAGAAATGGAACAAATAATTTTAAAATTTATATGGAACCAGAAAAGACCTCGAATAGCCAAAGGGATATTGAAAAACAAAGCCAAAGTTGGTGGCATCACAATTCCGGACTTCAAGCTTTACTACAAAGCTGTCATCATCAAGACAGCATGGTACTGGCACAAAAACAGACACATAGACCAATGGAACAGAATAGAGAGTCCAGAAATAGACCCTCAACTCTATGGTCAACTAATCTTCGATAAAGCAGGAAAGAATATCCAATGGAAAAAAGACAGCCTCTTTAATAAATGGTGTTGGGAAAATTGAACAGTCACGTGCAGAAAAATGAAATTGGACCATTTCCTTACACCACACACAAAAATAGATTCAAAATGGATTAAGGACCTCAATGTGAGAAAGGAATCCATCAAAATCCTTGAGGAGAACACAGGCAGCAACCTCTTTGACCTCAGCCGCAGCAACATCTTCCTAGGAACATCGCCAAAGGCAAGGGAGGCAAGGGCAAAAATGAACTTTTGGGATTTCATCAAGATCAAAAGCTTTTGCACAGCAAAGGAAACAGTTAACAAAACCAAAAGACAACTGACAGAATGGGAGAAGATATTTGCAAACAACATATCAGATAAAGGACTAGTGTCCAAAATCTATAAAGAACTTAACAAACTCAACACCCAAAGAACAAATAATCCAATCAAGAAATGGGCAGAGGACATGAACAGACGTTTCTGCAAAGAAGACATCCAGATGGCCAACAGACACATGAAAAAGTGCTCCATATCACTCGGCATCAGGGAAATACAAATCAAAACCACAATGAGATATCACCTCACACCAGTCAGAATGGCTAAAATCAACAAGTCAGGAAATGACAGATGCTGGCGAGGATGCGGAGAAAGGGGAACCCTCCTACACTGTTGGTGGGAATGCAAGCTGGTGCAACCAGTCTGGAAAACAGCATGGAGGTTCCTCAAAATGTTGAAAATAGAACTGCCCTATGACCCAGCAATTGCACTACTGGGAATTTACCCTAAAGATACAAACGTAGTGATCCAAAGGGGCACGTGCACCCGAATGTTTATAGCAGCAATGTCCACAATAGCCAAACTATGGAAAGAACCTAGATGTCCATCAACAGATGAATGGATCAAGAAGATGTGGTATATATACACAATGGAATACTATGTGGCCATCAAAAGAAACGAAATCTTGCCATTTGCGACAACATGGATGGAACTAGAGCGTATCATGCTTAGCGAAATAAGTCAAGCGGAGAAAGACAACTATCATATGATCTCCCTGATATGAGGGAGTGGTGATGCAACATGGGGGCTTAAGTGGGTAGGAGAAGAATCCATGAAACAAGATGGGATAGGGAGGGAGACAAACCATAAGTGACTCTTAATCTCACGAAACAAACTGTGGGTTGCTGGGGGGAGGGGGGTTGGGAGAAGGGGGGTAGGGTTATGGACATTGGGGCGGGTATGTGCTTTTGGGTAAATTGGAAGGGGAGATGAACCATGAGAGACTATGGACTCTGAAAAACAATCTGAGGGGTTTGAAGTGGCGGGGGGGTGGGAGGTTGGGGGTACCAGGTGGTGGGTATTATAGAGGGCACAGCTTGCATGGAGCACTGGGTGTGGTGAAAAAAATAATGAATACTGTTTTTCTGAAAATAAATAAATTGGAAAAAAAAATTCCAAAACTAAAAAAAAAAAAACCAAAAGCAAATAAACCTATGTTTAGTAATAAAAAAAAAAAAAAACTTGAAAATGTTTTGTCAACTACAATTTCAAATGTTTGAGCATTCTGAAATTTTAGTCAATTAATCAATATATAAGAACTGACTGTAAAAAAAAAAAAAAAAAAGAAATATATGGTTCAAATAAAAATGGTTATATAAGATAAAAGCTTAAAGTGTGAGAATTATCCTGGACAGTGTCAACTTAATTTAATAATCTTAATCCTTATCCACTATATGGAAAGTTCTGATAGGAATCAGGAATGTTTACCTGATACTTGAAGAGTATGAAACAGGTTCAAACTGTTATATTTATTGAAACCCTATTCAGTTTTACTTAAATAATATTTATTTTATACCAAATTAGAAGTATTTGTCTACATAATGGTTTGAAGATCATCAGAGAATGTAATGCTTGAAATATTACATATCTGAAAAATCAAAGACTATTGCTTATTGTGAAATATAATGTTCATACTTAAAAGTTCATGTAATGACAAAATTCCCCTTAATTTCTAAAGAACTACTTTTCATAATAGTAATATATCATTATATTATTTCTTATTATACATCTAATACAGTTTCATTTTCTAAAAGCTGGCAAACAGAAAAGTGTTAGTTTAAATTCCTGAAATATATCGATATGGGACTGCTTTTAGAGATTCATATTATTTATTTTAAAGTACTTCTTCCATTGGTCTTTCATTCTCTTTTCAATACACAAAAACAAATACACATTCACATTGTTATGTAATATTATTATCTTAATATGAAATATCACTATTTAGTATTTATGTTATCTTCTTTTATACCTATAGTTAATAATGATTAAATAAATAAATAAATAGATAGATAAATAAAATGTATCGAACGCTTAAACATTTTTTATAGGTTAGAACTCTTGTTTGGTTACTGAAATAAAACAAAAGGAAAAAAACATAAAATGATCAAAAAAGTAGAATTTTCCTTCTTTTTTTTAGACTCAAAAACATGTAGTACTATAACAAATAGACATTAAATGTGTTAAAAACTCTTCCATTTTTTCACAAGCATGTTTTACATTCAAAGCATCATTTAAATTTATTTCCTTTCTATAACAAGGATCAAATATTAGGTGCTTTCATCAGCAACTTCCACTTCCCTTTGTTCTTACGTCAAGCTGTTCCCTAGTGAGTTATGTAAAAAAAGAATAAAATGAATGACATGAATTAGCTTCATTGATCAAATTTTGTCATCATTTCCCTTTATTCTTTAATTTTTAGTGGCTTACATTGGTTCTTTACTGGTCAGGAAGAGGAAAAATAAAGCAGGCAGGAGATGGGTGTGCATTGCTACAGGCTCATGAATGTACTTCTTTTAGTCTGACTTATAAAAAATAATGTTGAACCTTGAAGGAACAACAAGTGCTAGTTCCAGGTGAGTAACAACATAGTACTGTACCTAAGTGAGCTGCTGTCATTCTCCCCGTGATTCTTATTCACAACATCTATGACAGTATGAGAAGAAAGCAAAGAGATATTGTAATGACTGCAATTCTAGTAAAATCTTAAAATCAAAAGAATTCTTCTAATACCAGGGTAGAATTTTTATCTAGTATAAATTGCAGAAATGCAATTTTTATCTAGTATAAATATACTTATTTTGGAACTCTTCACTCAGGGACCAAATGGAAACTTGTCAAAGTATCACTAAGGTGTTCAGTCTGATAAAAAGTTGGGGTAAGAAATAGAATTTTGAGTCCTGACATTTTAACCATATACACTGCTGTAAAAGCAAATTGAGTAACATATTTTTGTTATAAAAACTCCACAGATTTTCTGAACTTTTATTTCTTTTAAAAGAATATTGAGGGATTTGTTTTACTGGTTTTTTTTTTTGTTTGTTTGTTTGTTTGTTTCTATTTTATTGATTTCTGCTCTGATATTTATTATTTCTCTTCTCCTGCTGGGTTTAGGCTTTCTTTGCTGTTCTTTCTTCAGCTCCTTTAGGTGTAGGGTTAGGTTGTGTATTTAAGAGCTTTCTTGTTTCTTAAGAAAGACTTGTATTGCTGTTTATTTTCCTCTCAGGACTGCCTTTGCTGTGCCCCACAGATTTTGAACAGTTGTGTTTTCATTATCATTTGTTTCCATGAATTTTTTCAATTCTTCTTTAATTTTCTGGTTGACCCATTCATTCTTTAGTAGGATGCTCTTTAGCCTCCATGTATTTGGGTTCTTTCCAAACTTCCTTTTGTAGGGATAGAGGGTACATACCTCAATATCATCAAAGCCATCTAGGAAAAACCCACCACAAATATTATTCTCAATGCAGAAAAACTGAGAACCTTTCTGCTAAGGTCAGGAACACAGCATGGATGTCGATTATCACCACTGCTATTGAACATAGTACTAGAAGTCCTAGCCTCAACAATCAGACAACAAAAAGAAATTAAAGGCATCCAAATCGACAGAGAAGAAATCAAATTCTCACTCTTTGCAGATGATATGATACTTTATGTGGGAAACCCAAAAGACTCCACTCCAAATCTGCTAGAACTTATACAGGAATTCAGTAAAGTGTAAAATCAATGCACAGAAACCAGTTGCACTTCTACACACCAACAACAAGACAGAATAAGGAGAAATTAAGGATTCAGTCCCATTTACAATTGCACCCAAAACCATAAGATACTTAGGAATGAATATAACCAAAGAGGAAAAGAATCTATATTCAGAAAACTATAAAGTTCTCATGAAAGAAAGTGAGAAAGACACAAATAAATGGAAGAATGGTCCATGCTCATGGATTGGAAGAACAAATATTGTGAAAATGTCTATGCTACCTAAAGCAATCTACATGTTTAATGTAATCCCTATCAAAATGCCATCCATTTTTTCCAAAGAAATGGAACAAATAATCCTAAAATTTATATGGAACCAGAAAAGACCTCAAATAGCCAGAGGAACATTGAAAAACAAAGCCAAAGTTGGAAACATCACAATTCCAGATTTCAAACTCTATTAAAAAGCTGTCATCATCAAGACAGTATGGTACTGGCACAAAAACAGACACATAGATCAATGGAACAGAATAGAGAGCCCAGAAATGGACCCTTAACTCTAGAGTCAACTAATCTTTGACAAAGCAGGAAAGAATGTCCAATGGAAAGAATACAGCCTCTTTAACAAATGGTGTTGGGAATATTGGACAGCCACATGCAGAAAAATGAAACTGGACCATTTCCTTATACCACACACAAAAATAGACTCAAAATGCATGAAAGACCTCAATGCGAGAAAGGAATCCATCAAAATCCTTGAGGAGAAAACAGACAGCAACTTCTTTGACCTCAACCGCAGCAACTTCTTCCTAGGAACATCGCCAAAGGCAAGGGATGCAAGGGCAAAAACAAACTATTGGGACATCATCAAGATCAAAATCTTTTGCACAACAAAGGAAATAGTCAGCAAAACCAAGAGAAAACTGACAGAATGGGAGAAGATATTTGCAAATGACATATCAGATAAAGGGCTAGTATCCAAAATCTATAAAGAATTTATCAAGCAACACCCAAAGAACAAATAATCCAACCAAGAAATGAGCAGAAGACATGAACAGACATTTCTGCAAAGAAGACATCCAGATGGCCAACAGACACATGAAAAGGTGTTCAACGTCACTCGGCATCAGGGAAATACAAATCAAAACCACAATGAGACACCACCTCACGCCAGTCAGAATGGCTAAAATTAGCAAGTCAGGAAACAACAGATGCTGGCGAGGATATGGAGAAACGGAAACCCTCCTGCACTATTGGTGGGAATGCAAGCTGGTGCAACCACTCTGGAAAACAGCATGGAGGTTCCTCAAAAAGTTGAAAATAGAGCTACCCTACGACCCAGCAATCACACTACTGGGTATTTATCCTAAAGATACAAAAGTAGTGATCCAAAGGGGCACATGCACCTGAATGTTCATAGCAGCAAAGTCCACAATAGCCAAACTATGGAAAGCAACTAGATATCCATCAATAGATGAATGGATAAAGAAAAGGTAATACATACACACACACACACACACACACACACACACACACACTGGAATAATATGCAGCCATCAAAAGAAATGAAATCTTGCTGTTTGTGATGACATGGATGGGTATTTTGCTGAGCAAAATAAGTCAATCACTGAAAGACAATTATCATTTGCTCTCCCTGGTATGAGGAATTTGAGAGGCAAGGTGGAGTTTTGGGGGGGTAGGGAAGGAAAAAATGAAACAAGATGGGATCAGGAGGGAGACAAACCATAAGAGACTCTTAATCTCACAAAACAAACTGAGGGTTGCCAGGGGGAGGGGTTTAGGGAGAGAGTGGTTGGTTTATGGACAATGGGAAGGGTATGTTCTATGTTGAGTGCTGTGAAGTGTGTAAACCTGGCAATTCACATACCTGTACCCCTGGGTGCAGGTATATTATATGTTAATAAAAAATTTAATTTTAAAATAGGATATTGAGGGACACCTGAGTGGCTCAGTCAGTTAAGCATCTGCCTTTTGTTCAGGTCATGATCCCAAGGTCCTGGAATGGAGCTCCACATCGGGTTCCCTACTGAGCAGGAAGCTTATTTCTCCCTCTGCCCCCTACCCCTGCTCATGCTCTCTCTCTCTTCCTCTTTCTTTCTCTTTCTGACAAATAAATCAACACAGTCTTTAAAAATAAATAATTAAAAGGGTATTGATTAGCTGACTTGGACCTAAAAATTTAGATAAAGTTATACAATGTAATGATTCTTTGACTGGAATTCAGCAATATCAAATCATAGAATGGTCCCTGTCGCTAACAAATCAAAGCACCTTGATTAGTAGATGGTGACAGATCAAAGAGATTAGCATAAACCAGGACCAGGAGTACATTCTTGATATTTAAAAAATAAAGTCTAGAGGAATAAGGAAAAGCATTATCTCTCAGGGAGTGCTAATCATTTCTCTGTGTAACAGTGTTCAGAGAATGGGGTAAATCCACACACTTCCACATCTTCAAATTAGTAAGGATTCAGTCTTCACTCAGATCTCTCCTGGAAGATTTAAGCAACAAAGACTTCAGTAGCACAAACTAAAACTTTTCAATATTTAGGTTTCTAACATACAGTCATTTCATCATTACTCCATAGGTCACAATCTCAAGGTTACAACTGTCCCTTATCTTTGCATTGGGCCAATTAAACACAGTTGGAATAAATCAAATGTTGTGTGAGACAGCAGTGTAAAATTACAGAGAAAAGTATCTTTAAAAGAATTGCAGTCATTAAGTTTAACCTCAAAAACTGTTTGGTATTAACTTTCTTATTATCTCATTTCATCCCTTTTATGATCTCATTCTCAATCACTGCCTTTCAAAAAATGAATATTATGAACTTGTAATAGTGTAAAATAAACATTTCAGTAATAAGTTAGGTGATGTAATAAATGTTATAATGACTTTATTTTACTTTAATCAACAAAACGCAAAATATTTTCTAAAGTGGTTTTAAAATACCAGACATGTTTACTAAAAAATATGAATAAAACTAATTTAAATTTTAGTAGTCTTAATTTGACTTAATATGTGAATTTAGATAATAACCATGAAATGCTTAGGAGATATGTTACTATCTGGACAAAATAACATGTGTAAGCAATTTCTGTTTCTTTCAGATGCTTAGCAAATTTTTTCATTCACCTCAATATTTGTGTTTAATTTGCATTATATCAGATTTTGGTACTTTTGTTAGATCTTTAAGAGTATAACAGAATATCTGAGAGTGGTAGATCAATTGGATTCATTTTACTTTTCAAAACATGCATATATATTTATAGAACTAAATATGAATTAAAAGTGAGGAACTAACATTGCCTATATCATGTATAATCACATCTAGATGAATTAAACCAATTCAAAAATAATTGGTGAGGATTCTCTCCTTCAATGGTGTTTCAACATATGGATACTTTTAAAAATATGATTTAAACAAGGCCAACTTCTGGTGAATAGCACCCAGAAGACTATGCTAATCCCTGGTAATTGATCAAAACTTCTATGTAGGCATGGTCTGTGTTTGAAGTCTTAATAGTCAACTAGTCACACATACTAGTCACCTGATACACATCCCTTTTCATGGATTTGCACAAATTCAAGTTGGATGAAGCTACTGTCTTTCTTTACTCAACAAAGAGAAAGTAAGTAAAAACTATCTCTTATATAAAGTAGTTCACCACATTGATGATCACTTTTATTAGAAAGCCCACTCTGTTAACAGATGAAGTTGAGAAGGAAAGAAATGAGGGTTCCAAAATTGTTAACACCATCAGATCATCAGACTATCAACAGGGAAAGCAAAAGCATTTGAGGTAAAGATTAAGCCATGTAACAAGAAAGGAGCAGAAGGCTTTATAAAATTGAATGTACACTTCCTTCTAAATAAATTAGAAGGATGTTGTAAATCCCCTCTCACCAGACTTTTGTCTGTTTCTAAGAGCTCTCTACTCAGGAGATTCTGAGAGAATGCCATTACATATTGTTGTCCACATAAACTGTGGGAACTACACTCTATACTATGGTTTCAGTATAGTAGTAAATTATGTTTGGTAATTTCAATTTAGGTCGCTACAATATTTTTTCTATTTCTTGATAAAATAATTGTTTTATTAATCTTCGAAGTGTACCCTAGAAGGAAAACAATACCAAGAATAATTATCAAGTCCACGTGAATGATGCAAAGAACAACTAATTAACTAAACAAAAGTGGTATTGCTTCATTATAAGTAAATCATTTAATATTTCCCTAGATGAGGCCAGGGTTATTCATATACTAAATAGAAAAATACATATGTTACAAAAATTGTTTAGCCTACCAAAGGACACAAAAGCAAAATACATAATTTTAGGGTCTAGGATAACAATTTCTGTATTCACCAAGTCTTTATACCTAATGTAATTTACTATTACATAAACAGTAGAGTAGAAAACCTTTGATTGTGAAGAATTCTTTAAGAAAGCTGGTTATAGCACTGAAAGTATTTCAATACATCAATAAAATGAGGAAATATGCTGAGAGTAAGTCAATAAGTTTTACAATACCAATTTGTTTGCAAACAAACTCCAAATCAGTGAAAAGTGCATGCAAATTACTCCATTAAGTTTAATCTTGTTTGAAAAGAAAGTATGCTTAAGGATGTAATGAAAATTGAAGCACTACTTTAATTATCTGCATAAATTACTTAGCCATCAGTATAAAAAATGTAGTAATGTGTTTTGGTTAACAATTGATTATTTAAGCAAGATAACATAACTAGGTTTCTACTAAAAGTCAAAGAAAAAAATCACCATATAAAAGTTTGATAAGGTGATTATATAGAAGATGAATTGCAATGATATCTCACTCCTGATAACTAGTAGAAGATGATCAAATATTGAGAACCAATAGAAGTTTAATGTTACTCTATTTTAGTATACATTTTCAAAATAGTATTTAAAACCCAGTGTGAATACAATTTTCAGTGTTCTCAAACCTTTACAGATAATTGAAGAATTTACAATATTGTGCATCATCTCTGGTCAAAGTTAATTAAAATGCATGCTTGGGTACTTCATCAGGTCTTTCAAGATTATAGACTAAAGAATTATTAAACTAATTGCATCATGGAACAAAACTAAAAATAATAACTTCAGTGTAAATACTTTATTATTTATTTCAAATTTAAATTAACTAAAATATTATAACTTATATTATAAATATGCTTTCAGTGAGTTTAATGACACTGAATGTATTAAGTAATTTTATGACATTTTAGGATGGTGTTCCTTGGGTAGTTGAGGAAGGAGTAGGGGTATCTGGGGAGGGGGTAACCCACCTGAAAGGAAATTCAGAGCTTTTTAAGTGTTTCAAATATACATACAAAAAAGAAAAGATTAAACATTTTAAGAACTATATGGAGGTAAGAAAAAAATATATTTATTTTTTCTTGCCATCCTTTTACATCAATTTAATTCATCTAATTTAATCTATTTAAAATAGTTTAATTAAAGATTTCTAAAAAGTTAAAAGGATGCCTACAGTTAAGAAAATTCAAATAATTTCTCTGATTGTAAGATACTAGGTAGCTTTTAGCCAGAGGTTAATTCAAATTCAAAATTCTTTCCCATATTTCCCTTCGAAGATCCTAAAAACTAAAATGACCTCTAAAGAATATGGCTTCAGTCACTTGATAATCTTCATTTATGCATTTCACATAGCACCGAATTTTGTAAAGATTGACCTTTCTGCTCTGAGGAAAACATGCTTGTTTTCAAATTTATTTGTAAAATCTATGTGTCCTAAAATAATAGATCTTCTTTGGTAACCAAGAGGAGGGCTAGACAATTTGTAAACCACTCACTTCCTGATCTTACATGTGAGGAAACCCATTTCCCAAGTTAACAAGATGTACTAGATAAAAACACATATTCTCCACAAGAGAATTCATTGGCTTGAAGTAAAACTCTCTTTCCAACCACCTCTCCTATCCCTTGTATTCTTCCCAACTTCTTTTTCACTTAATCACCAGATTTATATAATTAAGGTAATCAAGAACCTACATCATAAACTGTAGCCTAGTGCTAATCAACATTGACGATTAATACATTAATTTTATTTGGGAATCCCTCCTATGCATAGCTGGGGTTGTCTTCTAAGAGCAATAAGGGAAGATGAAATTCCCTAGTTTTCCCTTTTTCCCTTCTGTGCTCATGACACCGAAGCTCAGAGAAGCACGAACAGGCAGAAAGCCAGGTGACAGATTATGGTATGAATGCTGAACTCATGGATGACCAGACATGGGGTGGAGGGAAGGTGGGTACCAAGCATATCAATCATGACTGCCTAGTCTCAAATCTTACTTGAAAAAGCACAAAGTGGGGTTAGGTAAATTTAATTCACTTTGACAGCAGAGCTCTCAAAAGAGAGGAGATCATAAGGAAAAATGTTCAAACACCTGGGAAAAGAAGCACTAAGAAAAATTTTAAAAAAGCAACAGATGGAAAAAACCCACCATAGAGAGAGTGGAATTAATGAAATGAAAGTCAAAATTAAAATAATATCTTTAGACCGATAAGAAAATATTAAAGATACTAAAAACACAATTGTTGATATTTGTACAAATAAGAAACAATGATTTCTGAAAACTATTAAAAAAATAGATTGAAAGGGCTCATAAATCTCTGAAAAGATAGGAGAGACTAACAATAACCAAAAAAATGGAAAAGCTATATCAAGAACTCTGGAGACACTGTGAAACTTGAGATGATTTTAAAAAGAGGATATTGATATTCTAAAGAAAAGAAGATAGTGCTCATACCAGAAAAATAGATAAATCAAAATATATTTCTCAAATACATCACCAGGTGAAAAAAGACAGTGTAGTAATACCTGTAATAATAAAAACAATATGAAAAGTAAACCCAGAATTTTATACAAATCCAAGCTAGTTGCCAGCAAACTATGGCCTGCAGGGCAAATTCAGCCTGCTGCCCATTTTGTATAAAATTTCTTTGGAGCACAGCCTCATCCATTTATTTATATTTTGCCTATGGTTGTTCTCCTGACATAATGTCAGAGTCCACATAGTAATCCCCCCTTATCCATGGGGAATATGTTCCAAAACCCCAGGGGGATACCTGACACTACTGATGGTACCAAGCCCTACATATACTATGTTTTTTCATGTACATTCATACCTGTGATAAGGTGTAATTTATAAAGAAGACACGGAAAGAAATTAACAACAGTAACTAATCATGAATAGAACGATTATTACAATATACTGTAATAAGAGTTACAAAAATGTGGTGTTCTCTTTCCCTCTCAAAATGTATGTTTGTACTCGACTCACATTTCTGCTTCTTGTAATGATGTGAGATGAACGTGATGAAATGAAGTGAGGTGAATGACATGGGCATGGTGACATAACATTAGGCTACTATGGACCTTTTGATGATTCCTAAAAAGGAGGATCATCTGCTTCTAGACTATAGTTGATCATGGGTAACTGAAACCATGGACAACTCAGAAAAGGGAAAAAATTGTGCTCAAGAAAGAAACCACATAGAAACCACATGGCTTGCAAGATCTCAGATATTTACTCTCTCACTCTTTATGGAATAAATGTATTGACTTCTGATCTAGACTCTCATTTCAATATCAGAGTGAATTATGTATTTTCAGGCATCTCAGGACTATTACCTCAAAAAGACAGTCTTTGAAGTAAATTTGGAAATATTCTCAATAAGAAGAGTAATTAATCCAGTTGGAAGCAGTAAGATATAAAAAATTAGAAAAATAAAATCTTAATAAAAATCTACTGATGACTGGATTTAAAAAATGGCCAAACAATAAAGGTATAAACATAGAATAGAAACATATAATATCCCAGGTGGAATCAATTGGACCAATGTAAGGAGAGCAGAAAGAACATGAGAGACCTGAGGGGTTAAAAAAATCTCTAGTTCAGGCACCTGGGTGGCTCAGTGGGTTAAAGCCTCTGCCTTCAGCTCAGGTCATGATCTCAGGGTCCTGGGATCGAGCCCCACATCAGGCTCTCTGCTCCACAGGGAGCCTGCTTCCTCCTCTCTCTCTGCCTGCCTCTCTGTCTACTTGTGATCTCTGTCTGTCAAATAAATAAACAAAATCTTTAAAACTGAATGTCTCTCATTGGGCCAAAAATAAAGCTAGGTTTCTCTTTTTTAAAAAAAAAAAATCTCTAGTTCTAGGAAGGATACAGATATCGGTAAATTTCAACATTAATGGGGAAACTGAGTTTGAGTCTTACTAAGCTAGTAACCATTAGAAGAATAAAAACAAAATGCACACATTTCAAAGCAGCAGAATAAAATGATATGAAAATAAATTTTAAAAGGAAAGGACAGAAAACAAAATTTAATTAGGTGGCAATATAAAATAGCATAATCTTAACAGTAAGATAAATGTTAATTGGTTGTACTTAATGATTGAAAATTAATTCTCTCAGGTTAGATAATAAAGTAAGCAAAGCAACTCAAGCAATATATTGTCTGTAAGAGATATATTGCAAACTAAAGAATAGAATATTGTTGGAAGTAAAAATATGCATATGCTAAACAACATACAGGGAAGGTGAATTTTAGTAGGTGTGTTAGAATTTAAGGTAAAACTATTAGAGAATATTTATACATGCAAATGCATTAACATCTCAAGAAAATCTAAGTCATAGACATATTTAATCAATAAAATGCACAGACTTGTTAATGTAGTAATAATTTTAATTTGATAGTTTTAGTATAGTCCTTATGGTTTATTAATGTAGAAAAACATAAGAAAATTATTTAAAAAAATAGAGTAATAAGACTTTATACATGCAGCTCTCTTTATAAAAACTCTGGATGACAAACCGTGAGAGACTGTGGACTCTGAGAAACAAACTGAGGGTTTTGGAGGGGAGAGGGTGGGGGTTGAGTGAGCCTGGTGGTGGGTATTAAAGAGGGCACATATTGCATGGAGCACTGGGTGAGGAGCATAAACAATGAATTTTGGAACAACAACAACAAAACAAATTAATTAAATTTAATTAAATTTAATTTAAATAAAACAAAACTCTGTATGAAAGATCCAGTTTGAAAAAAACTTTATCTAGGATTATATGTTTATTTTATAAGAAAATAAGTCTAAATTACATATATTCAAAAGAAAAACATTATAGTAATTCACAAAGAATAAAAGTTATTTTCAAGATACAATTGACAACTTATTGACCCACAAAACCTCAATACATTTCAAGAAATCAAGATTGTTAAAACTGTGTAAATAAAAAATACACATCAAAAATTTGATTATCCCATTCTAAGATCTAAGAAAATAGAGGAAAAAAACTATAAAAGATCACATAATTCAAAATGTATGTTAGCAAACAAAAATAGATCAATAAAAATATGAAACATGAAAAAAATAAAAGATAGTTATTAAAAATTAGATCTCTGGCCTGAATTTTTCTTTGGACAAGTTCTATCAGTCATTCAAAAAGTACATATTTTCTAAACTAGCTAATATGGTTCAAAACATAAAGAAAGAGGAAAGCTTTCCTAATTTATTTAAATAGCTGTAATAGTTGGTAAAAAAAGAAATTGTAATTACTACTGTTGATGCAAAAGTTACAAGTAATCAGTGGGAATAAACCAGTTACTATATGCTAAAAACTAACAGTCAATAGACAATTAGGCACCATGTAAGGAATAAAAACATGGATGAATATTACAAATGTCAAATATATAAATTAAAATGGAAAACAAACATCACAAATATTTTTCCCCAGATGGTTGCCAAATATTATTTCATAAAATTCAGCATGCATTCTTAAGTAAAAAATGTAAAAATTTTATTTATTTATTTATTTAGTAAAAATTTTTTTTTAAAGATTTTATTTATTTCTTTGATAGACAGAGATCACAAGTAGGCAGAGAGGCAGGCAGAGAGAGGGGGGGAAGCAGGCTCCCTGCCAAGCATAAAGCACAATGCAGGACTTGATCCCAGGACCCTGAGATAATGACCTGAGCTGAAGGCAGAGGCTTTAACCCACTGAGCCACCCAGGCTCCCCTATTTAGTTAAAAGATTTTAAATGTTTATATTACCCCTCTATCTATATCAGCTAAGAGCTAATGAGGAAAGTCCAAAAGTTTTAAATGGAGTTAAGAAATTCTCTTTTCTATTAACAGCTGATGTAATGTGAGTAAATTTGTGATCTGCCACAAATGTAAGAAAATATTCTCTAATTCCATTTCTCAATAATGCATTGCTAAAATATCATTACACTAATTTGAGTTTTATTCTATACAAAAGAAAGAAAGAAACATTTTTACTCTGAATTATTTATTTCTATAATAAAATCTACTCAAGAAATTTTATTAAAAAAATTATGTCATATTCATGTAGAACTCTAAATTAGAAATGTGTGAAAGCATTAACATAAACTAAGAAAAAATCCAAAATATTTGACATTTGAACATATTTTGTCAGAATTAAATAGTTAAGTGTCCTGAATGACACCAGCTTTCTTACTTAAGATTTTATCTATTAATATGACATATATTCAGAAAATATCTTTGAAGAATAGGGAACAGAGAATAACCACCTATAAGAACAAAATTTTTTATGTTAAATATTTCCTCCATATCAATTAATTAGCAAACATTCAAAAAATTTCACATTGTCCTTAGTCCTTAAGGAATGTTTTTGGGTGTGTAAGTTAAGAGATCAAATCTAAACTACTACTTTAATATAGATACCTAATTTATATAACTTTATAAGTCACAGAGTATATCATATGGTCTCTAATATGAAATAATATAATATTTCTGAGAGGGGACATTATAACGATTCTCTTTTTAAAATGAGGAAAGTAATGTTTAGAAATGAAGTCATACAATTAAAGAGAGTAGCAAGAAATCTGCTTTAGATTTATCAATGCAAATCATTCAAATATTTCTCTAACAAATGATTTAAGGAAAGAGCCTGGTGCCTTACTTCATCTTGGCTGTATCACTGATATGTTTATCCTGCTCTGGGATAGAGCTGCACTGTCAGCAGCTGGCTAACTTGTTTCAAATACTAATCTAACAAGCATTGCAGTTATTAGGTCAATGACTATGCAACTTGTCAAAAGAATATTCAGATGGCTTTGCTTGAATATTTCATTGAGCGAGAAACAAACTGTTAAAAAGCAGAGCAACTTCAACCCTTGGACTGGTATGGAGCTTAAAAGCATGACATTACAGATGGCTTATAAAGTGAAAATGAGAAAATTGTTCAACCTTTACAATAATTAGTTATTAAAGCCATTTCCCAGGCAGCAAGGGATTGGCTAAAAGTAATTATCTTATACTATTTTAAGAAGATGATTTGTTTTGTTTATGACTATCAGAAACATTTATAAGAAATACCCAAATCCAAATTTTGCTTACATTTATGAAATAAAGTAGATTAAGTTTTGGTTACTGGCTTACTTGGGTTTTGTCTGTTCTTGGGATCTTCCATCCTTGTTTTCATCTTGTTTTATTTTAAAAGACTGGAACAAAGTATTCTCTAAAACTGTAATGAGTTTTGAATTTTGGTTGTGAACAGAGGACACTTTGGCCACTACTAAAATATAAATTAAATAAAATTAAAATGTCAAACACCTTAATGACATAAGTTCATTGGGATGATTCCTGCTTAAATAATTGAATGATGAACTGAAGATATTTAGGTACAATAATATTTTCTTTCTAGCTTTGCAGGCTAATTGTGTTTTGACATATAACAATTCTTCAATAGATTTTGTTGAGTGAATGAATGCATGACACTAGAACACTCTATGGTATTATTTGATATACCATTGATTACATTATTAAATATTTTTGACCTGTCAAAATAAAAATATAAAAATATAAAATACAAAAATATTTGTCAGGAACATGTAATTGCAAGCACAATTCAGTTTATTAGTGGCTGACTCAATCCTACCTACTAAGGGCTGGTGGGATGGTACTAAATAGAGAGATAGAAAATATTTACATTTGATGTTAAAGATTTTAGATTCGGGAGTCTTGAGAGAGAGAAAAACAATGCCATAATATCATATAAAGCGTTTTGACATTTGATGTCAAAGATTAAAATTCCAGTTCTGTTTCCATTATTTCTTGGACAGTCCAGTAAGGGACTTACTTTCTTTTATTTTACTGAGATAACTTCAGGATACACAAATGTTTGAAAATCAATCTGTCAAGGATTAATTGTTACTATTGCCTGAAACATCTAACTATAGACTCAAAATTCAGACACTAAGGTTTACCTTTTATATCATTAGAATTTGGACCTGAAACTAGAGCTGGATCTGTACTTCTCAGTCCCACACCAACCAAACGTTACATGTGAGGATACACAAAACACAGGCGCACACTCACACACTATATCTAGAGAGAAGGATACGAATTTGTCTGCTCTCCTATGTGTCCAAATATCTGTGATATTTTAAAATTAGAACTCTGATGCTTAAACTAAGATAAACTGATAAGTATCTTTCATATTGAAAATTAAGTTTATACTGAGTTAGTAACTACATAGTATAGTACAACTACAGTGCTATATTTCCTTTCAATTTACTTCATGAGTTTTTAAATATTTTTGCAGGGGAGAAAACATATTAAATATATTATTGTATAAGGATCACTCACTGTATCTCTTCTCCCCGTTAGTCTTCTCCTATTCTGCAGAACTGTTCAAAAAGGCAAACAAAACTTAAACTGTTGTTAATTTTCTCTCTAGCATAACGAATGATGACTAAGACATTATATGTATATAAATGTACATGTACTTACTAAAATATAAATCTTATCAGTTATTTATTTCAGCTTAAGTACAAATCAGATTTGTTTTACCTTGATACATTTGGCAACCATTTTCTCATTTAATAGCTCTCATTGTTCTGGTGTTCCGTGTAATAAATATTATTCTTTTCTGATGAGTGTTCTAGGAATATGAGAAGATGTAGCATCCACAGAATTCCTTCTTTATTCAAAAAAGTGCATACACATTTATTACTTTTAAAAATTAATTTTATTTCTATGGAGATTGAAAATTATCATTATTTTTAAGTACATTTTATTTATTTGACTTATTTTATGTATGGTACAAATGTGTTCATAATTTTTATTTGTCTTCTTAGTGTGCCCAAAGTCATTTTGATATTATCCATTTGATGTTACAGAATAATTTTCAGGATAAGAAAGTTAAAGATTCCTTTAACTTAGATCCATAAAGATTAGTAAAGATTAATAAGTAAAGATTATTTTAAAAACACTACAGCAATTTAATAGGCTGAATTTCTATTGGTCTAAACCATCTTTAAAATTATTTTTAAGTTTTATATTCCTCAGAGAAAAAGAAATGTGTAGAAGTTACTGAATTTCATTGGTATGTAGTTTGACTATGATTCTGGGATTTAGTCCAGCATTGTCCATGGTAGTCATTAAGGGATGTTCTTATGTCTTAAAATGTAAAGGCTTTCTTGAGAGAAAATTATATAATAAATGATCTTTGAATAAATGACTTTGGTTTCTGGTATTAAAAAAAAAAAGAAAAAGAAAAAATAAAACTAGAAGGTCTGCTTTTTCCAAGCTGCCCAAGGAAAGATTTTATATAGAACTAAGTTCATGTATTACCATTGAAAGTTACATTGTGACAACAAAAGAAAATTAGATTTAACAGAGGAAGTGGTGTTATCAACAGTGTATTGAACACTTTTGAAATTAATATTTTTGAGGAATCAGTTTTAATCTTTGTGAAATATGTGCTTATTATATCAACTGAGATTTTATTTTTAACTTGTTTCTATTATCCCCAGTTTACATAATTGATTGTGCTCTGTTGATTTTGACTTGATTGTGTATTATAGGATACTTCATCTTATCTGTTCTTAGTGTGGTCCTAATCATCTCACTGTTGTGCTATTTTAATAGAAAGCCTCTTACCTTCTATAAAATTAGAGAACAATATTTCCCTGTGTTTTATCTCTCTTTTAACTCCAATATTTTGGTTTAACGTCTGTTTACAGATGCCTTCGGCTCACCACAAAGTAAGTTTTTGAGCATGAAATATTATTATATTCTAAAAAGAGCACATGGAGTACACTCACGTATAACTAACATTATCTTGGAAAATCATTTCCAACGCTCAAAAGCAACAGACTGAATGTACTTAATAAGTTTAAAACACTGAGGTTTTCCTAATGTGCTTCATATGTTTTGAAATATAACTTTTTACTAGGATAGGAATCAGATAAAGTAGTTGCCTTACATTTAGGGGTCATGATGTAAAAACATATGTAATATGTCTTAATACATTCTCAGTTAATATTGCATTGGTACAGTTGATTGTGTATAAAGTTGTTGTTTACATGACTGACTTCACTATATTTCTCTTCTATTCATTAAAGTATATTTAATGAATGTTAACTCTTACAGTGTGATAAATCTTGATACACTGTAAACTCCTAAGGAATGTTCAAACATGAAACTTCAATATGAGTATAATTTTTTCCAAAACTTCTCTATGCACTATAATTGTTTAAAAATATATTGAATATTTGCTATATGAGGAACAAGTTTTCTATGGTCTAACTGCTTAATCATATTAAATCCTCACAGCTATTCAATGGGATAGGACACAGACCCTGTTTTATACATAGGGGCTTTGAGGATTTAAAGGTTAAGTAGTCACTGGCCATTTCATTTGGGGGATAGTCATTTGAAGTCCAATTATTCTGATTCCAGTGCCTTCATTGACCTACTGCCCTATATTATTCATGTATCCCCAAATACTCATGCAGTTTTTCACTTGTTCATGAAATTTGGTTTTTTATTCCACAGTCAAGTCTTTTGAAATCTTATCACCAATCCTGAATGCAATCCTAGAAATTCTGAAACTCCTGTAGACTTGTCAATATTCCTTTTGCAATTACGATTTTAATATATCTGTCTAAAGTTCATGAATATTGGCAGAACTGAAAGGACTTAAATTCTGTTATAAAAATCACTGCATTATCTATCATCAACACTATTTCTTGTTGTTTCTATACATACAAATAGTATGCTTATTGAATTAATTTTTATTTTGTTTTTGATAATACCTACAATAAGTAAAAAGGTAACAAAATCAGTGATCATTCAATCACATTTCCTTGTATACCATTTATACAGAGTATTCCTATATTTAGTAAATATTTATTGAATAAATAAAAAGTACTAGGCTACATGAACACAGTAATGACCTCTGTTCATATGGAGTATAAATCAAGAGGGAGGCAAAGGAGAAAGGCAATTGAAAAAAATCAAATAATAAAAGAATAAATGCTATTTTATGTTAGACATAATAAGTGATATAGGGAAAAACAGTGTCATAAAATAAAAAGAAATTGAGACTCCTGTATGATCAAGTGGAAAGACAAAATTTGGATTAAAATTTGAAGGAGGTGATTGAGATAATGATGGAAATATATCTAGACAGAAGACAGACTAGAACAAGTGAGGTAAAAAGGAAGCATAACGAGCATATTCCGGGAATGATAAACATACCAGGGTGGTTAGAGCAGAGAAAGAGAAAGAGAGAGTGTGACAGAGAGTGAGGAAAAAAAAAAAAACAAAGCCAGAAAGGAAATAAACAGATATGGTTAGACAAGGTCTTACAAGCCAATTTAAGGAATGTGGCTTTTATGCGGAATGGAATGGAAGTCACTGGTAAATTCTGATTGACAAACTGATTTGTGTTTTAATAGGATCACTCTAGTCCTGTTTTGTTGAGGATGGCCTATAGAGGATAAGGATAGAAGTGTGTACTACTAGGTAACTACTGTGGTAATCCCCAAAATAAGTAGCTGTGGCTTAGATGAAGTAAAAGTGTGGGAAGGATCCATTTCTGGATATATTTTGAAACTGAACTGTGTCTCTTGGTGATTGGTTATAATATGGGACAGAATGAGAGGATTCAAGAATTAAAGCTCTTTCGTCTGCCATTGGAAAAATGGGGTTTCCATGAACTGACCTAAGGAAAAATATAGGTGGAATATGTCTTAAAGAATCAGCAGTTTTGCTGTTGTTTAATTCAAAATGTAACTATTAGATATTCAAGTGGTAGTGATGAGTAAACAGTTGAAAATGTGTGGAATTAGGGATAGAGATGTGAATTTCAAAGTCATTGGCATAAAGGTGCTATTTAAAATCATTACATTGGATGAGATCATCAAAGAAGATAGAAAATGTAGAACAAATAAAAAGATCAAAGACATATCCTATACTTTTCTATATTGACTTAAAAAAAAAAAGGAGAAAGAAAACTGAAATAGAAGTTCCATCCTAGAACCAAGGAATAGTGTGATCACATAAAAACCAAAGAAAAATGGTGCTATCAAGTAGAAAGGGATAATGAACCATGTCAAATGTTACCAAGAGGGATGGTAGATTTGGACTAGCAGATGAAGGTTAAAACATGGAGGTATTAGGGACATTTCTGGGGGGTTGTCACTTAATAGAGTGAAAAACTGATAGATATCAGTTTAGGGCAAAGTTGAAGAAAACAGCAACATAATCTATTGCTTATAGCAGCATTGGTGAAAATGAAAATATAAAGTACAACTGGTGGAGAAAATGGGATTAAGAATGTAACTTTTAAATGTGAAAGATTTATGAGAAAACTGGATGTTTAAATGTAAACAAAATGTGAGATATTTAGTTCTAAATTCTCATTTGTTCTGATTTAAATAAATTGAATAAATTTAATATTGTTTAATATTAAAACTTTATAGTATCAAAGTCTGCTTTAAATAGTTTCATATTAATAAGCCATAAAAGAAAGTTTATTTCTGCTTGAATTTTCAAATGCAATTTGAAAATTAGTAAAGAATTACTGAAAGTTTTAGAAGGACAGAGGCAATAGCATTGCAGTGAAATATACAAAAAGATGCAATTATAAGAAGGGGAGATAGGAATTAGGGAAAAAAACACAGAATTTTTTTTTTAAGATCTTATTTATTTATTTGAGAGAGAGACAGTGAGAGAGAGCATGAGCGAGGAGAAGGTCAGAGAGAGAAGCAGACTCCCTGTGGAGCTGGGAGCCCAATGCGGGACTTGATCCTGGGACTCTAGGATCATGACCTGAGCTGAAGGCAGTCGTCCAACCAACTGAGTCACCCAGGCATCCCCACAGAATGTTTTTGTTCAGGGTTCTCCGTGTGCAAAAATGGAAGATATCAATGCTGTTACAAAATAAAATTTCATGTACAAATTGCAAATAAAAAGAATATAGATTTAGGTTACTTTTCTTTTTAGTCAGATGGAAGAAAAAAATGTTCCTAACCTCTGCAGTTAACAAGAAGAACACCTCTTTATATAGCACTTAAGAATAGAATAACAATATGTCTCTTATGGAGAAGCAGTGTGATAGGAACTTTGTTCTTGGAAACATCTTAATTGTAAAAATGAAAAATATTCCACATGTGAGATAGTCTACTTCTTACATTTTTTGGTTTTCTGATTCACTGTAATTTCAGCACCACTGTCCAATGAGTCCAAATACCTAATACTTTTTTTTTTAAGATTTTATTTATTTATTTGACAGAGAGAACACAAGTTGGCAGAGAGGCAGGCAGAGAGAGGGGAGGAAGCAAGCTCCCTGCTGAACAGAGAGCCTGATGCGATGCAGGGTTTGATCCCAGGACCCTGGGATCATGACCTGAGCTGAAGGTAGAGGCTTTAACCCACTGAGCCACCCAGGCGCCCCCCAATACTTTTTAAAGAAAATGAATTATTCACATATTTATTTGTATATGTGCAACTTCTATCTAGAATATCTGTAAAAAATACTCTCCCCAACTAAATCTGTAATCCCCATTCTTTCCTAAATTCTCCTTTAGGAAGATAAAACAAGACTAGTCTAATAGAGCATCCAGCTGCCCTTGACACAGAGATTGACTTACAGATAAGAAGCATTTAGAACAAATAACATTGGCCATCTTGATCCCCAGAGATATTGTTGGAGTTTTAGTAAAATTTCAATCTTCTTTTTCTCTGTCTTTTTCTCTCTTCTCTGGATCACTTCCTCACATCTGGTGGCCATTTGATCATCAAAGTAAAAAAAAAAAAAAAAATTGTGCAGAGCCCACATGAAAATAAAGTAGATCAGCAGGAAAACCATGTAATGGATAACAAAAACCTGTTCTTTGTAAGGTAATTTGACATGCCTTCCCCCAAAATGGAAGGGCTGTAGAAGATACAAATACACAGCAAGATTCACCCAGTATTCAACATTCTTCTGGAAGCATATCTAAAGTGTTTCCAAAAATTTTTTACCATGTATTAGAACATAGAAACAAACTCAAAAATATAAATTGTAATTATCAGGCCATAATTATAATAAGATAAAAATTAATAACAAGGACCACCTAGGTGGAATAGTCAGCTGACCTCTGACTCCTGTTTCGACTCAAGTCATGATCTGGGGGTCATGAGATTGAGCCTTGTGTCAGGCTCTGTGCTGGATGCAGAGTCTGTGTAGGATTCTCTCTCTCTCTCCCTCTGCTCTTTCCCCCCCAAAATAAATAAATAAATATTTTTAAAAAGATATAAATTAATAACAAAAAATATATGTTGAATACTTCCATATGTGAAACAATACACACACACACACACACACACACACACAGTCATTTGAACGATACTTTGCTTCCAGCAATAGCAAATTAACTTAATTCAGATCAATCTTCCTGCCAAGAGTAACTGGAAAGCTTGTGTAATGTATTATAAATACTTTTGTAAAGCTATTGGCAAATTGCTTGGGAAGAAAGGTCTTGAAAAACTAAATCCTGGAGAGAAGAAAAACCTAAAGGATGAGTCTGATATTTGACATCCCTTTGTCCTAGGTAGTTGGCAATTCTAAAAATGTATCTAATTGCTTAAAAAATTTAGTAGATATTTCAGCAGTTTTATCTAATTACACTTCAAGCCCAGTCAAGGAGGAAGGTCCTTCACTAAGACGACCAAGTACTCCTGCCATAATTTTTACCACAAGTGAAGCCAAAGAGAGAGTTCTTTGCAATTGATCCTGTGACAAGTATATCATTCAGATTAAAACCAGAAAAAGATATTAGAAGAAAAAAAAATCACAGGCCAATACATAAGAAATACTAAAATCCTAAATTTGAAAAAAAAACCTCATTAATATACAAAATCTAACAAAGTATTAAAACATAAAACACCACATCGGGGCACCTGGAAGGCTCAGTGGGTTAAAGCCTCTGCCTTCGGCTCAGGTCAGGTCATGATCCCAGGGTTCTGTGATCGAGCCCCACATCGGGCTCTCTGCTCAGCGGGGAGCCTGCTTCCTCCTCTCTCTCTGCCTGTCTCTCTGCCTGCTTGTGATCTCTGTTAAATAAATAAAATCTTTAAACAAAATAAAAAATAAAACACCACTAATTTCCAGTTAACCCAGGACTAAAAGGAAGAATTATTATTCTTAAATTTGTAAAGACATTATGTCTCATTATCTGATTAAAGGGGAAAGAAAACACATGCTTATTTTAATAGACGTAGAAAACTAATTCAAGGTGAATCAGTACATTTACATAATACAATGTAAATGCAAAAAATGTAAATGTAATTATGATTTTTAAATTATTAGGAATAAAAACAAATACCCATAGGAATTATAAAGAATTATAAAGGAATACTATGCACAATTATATACCAAAAAATGAGATGTCTTAGATGTGAAGGCAAATTCTTAGAAAGACACAAAGCTGATTCAAGAAGACAGAGAAAACCTAAATATACCTATAATGTTCAATGTGGAGTCTGCTTGAGAGTCCCTTGCTTTCCTTCAAACCCTCCCCCTGCTTTTGTTCCCTCACTCTCTCTAAATGAATAAATGAATAAATAAAATCTTTAGAAAAAAAGGAATACACAGAAATTAAAGTCTAAGCTCAGATGATCTCACAGGTAAATTCTACCAAACATTTAATAAGAATTAATACCAATTCTTCAAACTTATCCAAAAATTAGAACAGGAAGGATCATGTCCAAGCTCATTCTTTGAAGCCATTATTACCTGATACAAAGCAAACAAACAAATAAAAAACAGAAAAATATGTCATAAGAACATTGCATACCAATATCTCTCATAAATATGAACACAAAAGCTTTAGCAATATACTAGCAAACTGAATCCAGCAACATATAAAAATAATTATACATTACGACCAAGTGGGATTCATCTCAGAAATATAAACTTGGTTCAATATTAAAAAAAAATGTAACATACAATATCAATACACTATAAAACAATAAAACACATCAACAGCTCAATAAAAACTCACTGGACAAAATCCAGCTCCCTTTCATGATAAAAACTCTCAACAGCTAAGTGTAGAAGAGAACTTCTTCAACCAGATTAAGGGCACCTGTAGAAAACCCAAAGCTAAAATCATATTAATGAGTTTACTTTCCCCTCTAAGATGCGGAAAAAAATCAATGATGTCCTCTCTTGCCATTTTTATTTAACAGTGTGCTGGTGGTCCTAGTCAGAACAGTAAGGCAAGAAAAGGAAATACAAGACATTCAATTTAGAAAGGAAGAAGTAAAATTAATTGTATTAAAAAATGACATTATCTTATACATAGAAAATTCTAAGGAATCCACTAAAAATAAACAGAACTAATAAACACATTTAAGAAGGCTGCAGGATATATTAATGTACAAAAGTCAATTATATGTCTATAAGCTTGCAGAGAAAAATCTAAAAACAGCTGTGTGAATTGCTAAAAAAACACAAAACAGAACACTGAATTGTATTTGAAATGGATGAATTATATGGTATGTGAATTACATCTCAATAGTACTATCAATTAAAAAAAGAATACTTACGTCTTTATGTAAAGCACCTATAGAAAAGAAATTAAGAAAACAATTCCATTTAAAAGAGGACAAAAAAGAAAAAATATTTAAGAATAAATTGAACAAGGTAGTGAAAACCTTTTATTCCAAAAAATTGTTCTGCAGATCCAATGCAATCTCTAGTAGAATCACAGATGGCTATAGAAGTTGACAAGTTGATAAAATTCATATGAAATTTTAAGGGACCCTAAATAGCCAAAACAATCGATTTCCTATATTAAGGTTTTTACAAGCCACTCTATAAATCTGACCTAGGTATCAAAAGACAACGAGAATCTCTCAAAGGTTAATTGTTAAAATATTAAGATTGGTAGGCACTGTACCTGATTGATGCTTTCGGTTTTCATTTCTAGTTAGTTGAAATCTTGTTCTTTTACAATCCAGAAGTGTCTTCTCGCAACTGGAGGGAAATGGATCCTGCCTCCCTACCACAGCAGACCCCTTGGGTCTATTCCATTGTCTCACCTGGTTAAGCATGGCCTTGAGTTCTGAGAACATCCCTTGTACAAGTTAAACCATTCACTCCAGTCTCAAATCCACGCTGACTGAGTGTTTTTTACAAAACAGTCTAGTTCCCTGAATTATTTTTTAGTTACAGATTTCCAACATCAGCAAAAACTAACTTTGTCAAATTCCAATGGACAAATGAAACAGAAAGTGATTTCTGCTCCATGACCATAGGCCAGATGCCTAGCAAAAGATGTCCTGGACTGTGTATGTGTATGTTTATGCATGCCTTTTAATAGTATTTGTTTCTATTTGTCCTTAAAGACAAAACTAAGGGTAAAGAAATATCTAATGACATTTCCCAGATGGCTCTGTTTCTTTAGAATGAGGACATCACAGCCCACTATGAACCGGTATTGTGCTTCTTAGAAATCCTTTCACTTACACCTGGATCAGTAGCTTGACTCAGTTGCCTGAGGCTACTTCGTGCTTAGGCCTGGCAGCTTTACTACTGGAAAGTCTCTGAAAAGGAAGGAAACCTGTTCCTTTAGTAGTTATGTGAGAGACGAAATCAAAGGCTAAGAGCTAAGCTGAAATGCTGAGAGGCGGGAAGGCAGCATGGCTACCTTAAACAGACTGCTGTTGAGACCAAGGGCCTACTACTCCAAAAGTAACTATTAGATGATAATTTACTTTTGAGGGGAAAATAGTAATGAATCCAAGTGATAAATTTTGTCATGATGATCAACCCTATATTCCTTATTTAGAAAGTATAGTCTCCTTTATGATGGTTTTGTAAAATGGCGGGTATGAAAATGGATCCTAACCCAATCTCCCATAGCTCTTTCTTCAATAAATATAAATTCCCAAGAAAATAGGAAAGAAGAAAAAGTAGAGATGGAATAAAATAAAATTCATTACTTCTGTTTTTCATTAGGTTCTCTGACAGAGTTTCTGTAGGACAGTTGTGATTTATTTCAGTCTCCATAATGGATTATAAGAGCTTTGGTTTGTGTTATATATTGCTCAGTAAATAAAGCAGGTGACCTATTGAGGCTCGTAAATTAAGTCTAGCTTGAACAAACACTTTAATTGAATTGTCCTATGTTATAATACTAGTGCAATTATGAATGTAGTGGCATATACACAGCAAAACATTAAAAAAAAAAAACCTATTCAGAAATAGATTATCAAGGTGGCCATTATGACGCAGGCAACACCTGACAGTGTTTTGTCTTTTTAAGAGAAAACACTTCAGAAGTCAATTTCTATTCCTTGAAAACAGAACGTTTTCATTGCATAAGTATGGTAAAGCAATTTTATATTTTAGCTCAATAAACCATGAACAAAATTATTTAAACCATAGAGATTTATACATGGCATCCCTCTATTCACCTTAGAACAATCATTCCTTCTGATCTCCAGCCTAAGTACTGGAACTTCCTACTTACTCTTCTCCTATTCTGGCTGTCTTTCAGACAATACCTCAAGCCTCACACACATAAGCACGCACATGCACACGCACACACACAACAAAAAGAGTACTCATCAGTTGGGTTCTGATGATAACTTTGCCTCAGGGAACTATAAACCTGCCTACAGCTATGCAAGGTGCCAAGTAAAACTGTACTCTATTTCTTTGTGTTCTGTATTTCTCACATAAATTAATGCTACTGGTTTTAGGTCAAATTAAATAATATAAATAACAGAATTATTCTTTAAAAAATAAAAGATTTTATTTGAGAGAGAGATGAGGGGCACAAGTGGGAGGGGAGGCAGAGGGAGCAGGGAGCCCAGCTCTGGGCTGGATCCCAGGACTCTGGAATTATGACCTGAGCTAAAGGCAGACACTCACTGGCTGAGCCACCCACATGCCCCAATGACAGAATTATTCTGCCACTGAAAAAAAGTGGAATAGAGAATTTTCGTGGAATTTAGTGGAATTTAGGGAATTTAGTGGAATAGGGAATTTTAGTGACATTGAATCTGTCAAGATTTTTTAAATCATATTAGCCATCTTACCTAGCAATGTGTATAAATTATATATACAGACTACTTCTAACTTCGTCTTAAATACAGACTTTCTTAGTATTCTCAATCTAAGCTTCTTCCTTTAAAAATGGAGACTAGACGCCACTTACTACTTTTACATTTTGAGTTTATAGGAATTCACTGTAATCCAATCAATTTACTATAAAAAGGAAGGTAAATAAAGTCATATTAAGAACTAAATTGAGGGGCGCCTGGGTGGCTCAGTGGGTTAAAGCCCCTGCCTTCGGCTCAGGTCATGGTCCCGGGGTCCGAGGATCACACCCCACATCGGGGTCTCTGCTCAGTGGGGAGCCTGCTTCCACCTCTCTCTCTCTCTCTCTCTGTCTGCCTCTCAGCCTACTTGTGATCTCTGTCTGTCAAATAAATCAATAAAAATCTTTAAAAAAATAAAAGAACTAAATTGAAAGATTTGATTTTCGTGTACTTGCAGTTTAACAGTACATTGTCTTGAGACTTATACTCAATTCTTATCACCAAGATACAATCATTATAATTGGTTTTAATTTTCCTCATATCAATGCTCTTCAGCATCAGCTTAACTAAGGAAGTGAAATACTTGTATACTGAAAAGTAAAAAACAGTGATGAAAGAAATGGGTTATAAACATCTCTGTGCAGGTTTTTGTGTAGCTATACATATTCAGCGCCTTCGGCTAAACATCAAGGAGTGCAACTGGTTGATCATATGGTGAGGGTATGTTTAGTTTTATGCAGAACTGCCAAACTGTCTTCCAAACTGGCAGTGCCCTTTTGCATTCCCACCAGCAACACATGAGAATTCTTAATTGCCCCAAACCTCTTTGCAATCTCATGTTGTCAATGGTTTGTATTTTGGTCATTTGTGTGTGTGTCGTGCAATCTCATTGTTCTTTTAATTTGAAGCTCCCCGATGACATGGGATGCTGAGAAACTTTCCATAAGGTTATATCATCTTGAGTGAAATATCTGTTCAGATATTCTGTTCATTTAATTTAATTTATTTATTTATGTATTTATTTATTAATTGAGAGAAAGCAAGAGCAAGTACAGGGATGGGGGAAGGACAGTAGGATAAGGGGAGACAGAATCCCAAGCAGGACGGGGGCAGGGCGGGGGGCAGGCTAGATCTCACCACTCTTGAGATCTTGACCTGAGCCGAAATCAAGAGTTGGTCACTTGGGGCGCCTGGGTGGCTCAGTGAGTTAAAGCCTCTGCCTTCGGCTTGGGTCATGATCCCAGGGTCCAGGGATGGAGCCCCACATCGAGCTCTCTGCTCAGCAGGGAGCCTGCTTCCACCTCTCTCTCTGTCTGCCTCTCTGCCTCCTTGTGATTTCTGTCTGTAAAATAAATAAATAAATCTTAAAAAAAAAAAAAAAAAAAAAAAAAAGAGTTGGTCACTTGACTGACTGCACCACCGAAGAGCCTGGTTCTTCTGTTGATTTTCAAAATTGGGTTATCAGTTTCCTTTTTCTTGAATTTTAGCTGATCTTGGTATATTTTAGATGCCAGTCCTTTATCATGTGTATGTATTGTATTATCTCCTGGTCTGCAGCTTATTTTTCCATTCTGTAAAGGCATCTTTCATAGAAAATGTTTAATTTTAATGAAGTCCAGATTATGATTTTTTTTCTTTCATGGACTGTACTTTGGTGTTGTATCCAAATAATCATCCCCAAACACAAGATCACTTCGATTTCTCCTATGTTGGCTTTCAGATATTTTGCAGTTTTGCATTTTACATTTATTTTTTATTAGATTTATGATCCAATCTGAGTTAATTTTTGTCAAAATTGCAAGGTGAGTAATGAGATTCATGTTTTTGCATGTGCATATCCTGTTTTTGCTACATTAGTTATGGAAAAGACTATCCATTATCTATTGAACTGACTTTTCTTCTTTGTCCAAGATCAATTAATTAAGTTTGTGAGGGTCTGTTTCTGGGATGTCTATTCTGTTTCATCGATCTCTTTTTCTATTCTTTTGCCAGTAACTACGCTGTCTTGACTACTATAGCTGTGTAGTAAACCTTCAAGTCAGGTAATATTAGGCCTCTAATTTCGTTCTTCTCTTTCAGTATTGTGTTGGCTATTTGGGGTCTTTGGTCTTTCCATGTAAACTTTAATTTTTAAAAAATATTTTGTTTATTTATTTGACAGAGAGAGAGAGCGTGTGCAAGCAGGGGGAGCAGCAGAGGGAAAGGGAGAAGGAGGTTTCCTGCTAAGCAGGGAGGCCGACCTGGGGCTTGAACCGAGAACCCTGGGATCATGACCTGAGCTGAAGTCAGATGCTCAACCAACTGAACCACCCAGGTGCCCCTTCATGTAAACGTTAGAATTAACTTGTCAATATCCACAAAATAACTTGTTGGGATGTTCATTGTGATTGCATTGAATCTATAGAAAAATTTGGGAATAACTGACATCTTGCTAATATTCAGCCTCCCTATCCATGTGTATGTCCTCTTACTGAAATCTTTGCTTTCTTTCATCAGAGTTTTAGAGTTTTCTCCAGATGGATCTTACACATATTCCATTAGAATTATACATAATTATATCAAATTTGGGGTGTTAATATAAATAATATTGTGTTCTTAATTTTGAATTTCAAATTTTTATTTCTGGTACCTGAGAAAAATATTAAAAGTTGCATAGTAACTTTATATCCTGCTATCTTGCTATACTCACTTTTTATTTCAGGAGGGTTTTCTTTTTGTTTGTTTGTCTGTTTGTTTTGTTTTGTTTTTTTGAGTTGTCATTTCTTGGGATTATTTACATAAATACTCATGTCATCTGCAAACAAACCAGTTTTATTTCTTCCTTGCTAATTTTCATATATTTTCTAGCCTTGTTTTGTCTTACTGCATTAGCTAAAATCCTCAGAGCAAAGTTGAATTGGAGAAGTTGAATTGGAGAAGTGAGCTGAGCGCGAACATTTTGTGTTCCTGATCTTAGCAGGGAAACATTGAGTTTCTATGCAGCTATACGCTTTTTGTAGCTGTTCTTTATCAAGTGCAGGAAATTCTCCTGTATTTCTAGTTTCCTAAGAATTTTTATTACATATGGGTGTTGGATTTTACTGCATGCTTTTTCTATGTCTATTGATATGATCATGGGATTTTTCTTAATTAATCTGTTAATGTGATAATTTTTACTATAAGAGCAGCCTGCATACCTGGAACAAAGTCTGGTAATGGTGTATGCTTGTTTTTAATCAGAATTGGATTCAATATGCTAATTTTTGTGAGCCTTCTTTTTTTCTCAAAACATATGTTGGGATGGTGTCTTTTGCTACTGTTTAAACTTATGGGGGTGACATTTTTATATTTGAGTTGAAAAATGGGACTTCATAATGTTTAAATGTTCCTTAATTGTATATTCTAGCAAAAATATTTGAAAACCCTACTTTTACTCTCCATTGCAACTGGATTACTGCCCATAAACCCTTCCTGTATAGAATTATGAATCCTCTGTTGCTCCCAAGGAAAAAAAAAAAATGCCTTTGTTTAGAATTGCTGATGACTTCCGGATGGTTGCACATGGTCTGTGTGAACCAAATGAAATCAGCAGAAGTCCTGTCTTTGTAAAGTGTAGAGGAGGGTAAGCTTCAAACTTGGAAAGAATGGATGGGGTTTTCAGTTTAAGGGTAAACAGTAACATTAGATGACATGAAGTGAACAAACATATATAGAAACAATTATAGTGTTTGCCTGACTTTTTTCTTCTTTTAATGATAGTTTTCTTTTCTTTCACAGAGGTTGAAATTGTACTTTCTTACTCCTTCTGTACTGACACTGTCTCATGGAGATTATCTTACTGAGACAATGTCAATCTGTATGGTTTCCTTGTACCCAAAACAAATAATAGATTTCAGTCTTTTGTACTATTTCAAATAGGATTATTAGAGTTCCTAACTGTGAACTGTATTAATTCTGCTATAGCTAGAAGGTTTGACAAGTGTTTTTTCATGAAATATGACATACCTTATTAGGTTTATTACTTCAAAAAATTGAGATATAAATGACATTAACCATTATATTAATTTTAGGTGTACTACATAATGATTCTATATTTGTATATACTGCAAAGCAATTACCAAAATAAATACAGCTAACATCTGTCACCACACATAATTAAACATATTTTTCCTTGTGATGAGAACTTTTCAGATCCCCCCTGTTAGCAACTTTTAAATATCAATACAGTATCAATTAATGGTAGTCACCATGCTGTGCACATTAGATCCCCAGGACTTGTTTCTTTTATAACTGAAATTTGATTTTTCCACCTTTGATCACCTTTTCACCTATTTTTCTCACCTCTACTCCTGACCTCTAGCAACCACCAATCTGTTCTCTGTATCTAGGAGTTCATTTTTGTTTGCTTGTTTCTCTTAGCTTCCACATATAACTGAAATAATAAAATATTTGTCTTTCTCTGTTTGACTCCTTTCCCTTAGCATAATGCCTTCAAGATTCATCCGTGTTGTCACAAATGGCAAAATGTCCTTTTTGTGTGTCCATATAATATCTCATTGTATATATATAATTTTCTTTATCCATTTAACTGTCCATGGAAATTATTTTTGCATCTATATTTATGAGAGATATTTATCTGTAATTTTGTTTTCTTATAATGTCTGTGTCTGGTTTTGGTATTAGGTAATGCTGGCCTCATAGAGTAAGTTATAGAAGAATTATATTTTTAAAAGGAAAAAAAGATTAGATCTATAAATTCTCAATTATTATCCTTAGTTAAGTACTCTCAAAATTTAAAATATAATGACATACTTTTAAACTTATATTATAGATCAAGTAGCTATTAAATGTACTTAATCATTGATTATAAATGCATTTTAAATTTAGCTATTCTATCATGCTTTTAAAAACATAGATTGAATTAAAATCATATTCCTGTATGAGAAGTTTCAAACAAAATTAGAGTGCATAACCATTGTTAATTCCTAAGACCTGAATCAGCATATTCATAATTCTCTACCATAAACTTGTTCATAATAATTTATTTTTCTATTAGAATTATTAATTAGATGTATTACTTCAAAGGGATTCATGTTTAAATTACTATAAATTTAACTAAAGTCTTTTTTTATATAATTTTTAAAATTTATTTATTTTCAGCATCACAGTATCATTATTTTTTCACCACACCCAGTGCTCCATGCAATCCGTGCCCTCTATAATACCCACCACCTGGTACCCCCGACCTCCCACCCCCCCACCACTTCAAACCCCTCAGATTGTTTTCAGAGTCCATAGTCTCTCATGATTCACCTCCCCTTCTAATTTACCCCAACCCCCTTCTAACTCCCCATGTCCTCCATGCTTTTTGTTATGCTCTACAAATGAATGAAACCATATGATAATTGACTCTCTCTGCTTGACTTATTTCACTCAGCATAATCTCTTCCAGCCCCGTCCATGTTGCTACAAAAGTTGGGTATTCATCCTTTCTGATGGAGGCATAATACTCCATAGTGTATATGGACCACATCTTCCTTATCCATTCATCCGTTGAAGGGCATCTTGATTCTTTCCACAGTTTGGCGACCGTGGCCATTGCTGCTATAAACATTGGGGTACAGATGGCCCTTCTTTTCAAGACATCTGTATCTTTGGGGTAAATACCCAGGAGTGCCATGGCAGGGTCATAGGGAATTTCTATTTTTAATTTCTTGAGGAATCTCCACACTGTTCTCCAAAGAGGCTGCACCAACTTGCATTCCCACCAACAGTGTAAGAGGGTTCCCCTTTCTCCACATCCCCTCCAACACATGTTGTTTCCTGTCTTGCTAATTTTGGCCATTCTAACTGGTGTAAGGTGATATCTCAATGTAGTTTTAATTTGAATTTCCCTGATGGCTAGTGATGATGAACATTTTTTCATGTGTCTGATAGCCATTTGTATGTCTTTATTGGAGAAGTGTCTGTCCATATCTTCTGCCCATTTTTTGATATGATTGTTTTGTGTGTGTTGAGTTTGAGGAGTTCATTATAGATCCTGGATATCAACCTTTTGTCTGTACTGTCATTTGCAAATATCTTCTCCCATTCCGTGGGTTGCCTCTTTGTTTTCTTGACTGTTTCCTTTTGCTGTGCAGAAGCTTTTGATTTTGATGGAGTCCCAAAAGTTCATCTTCGCTTTTGTTTCCTTTGCCTTTGGAGACATATCTTGAAAGAAGTTGCTGGGCTGATATCGAAGAGATTACTGTCTATGTTCTCCTCTAGGATTCTGATGGATTCCTGTCTCACATTGAGGTCTTTTATCCATTTTGAGTTTTTCTTTGTGTATGGTGTAAGAGAATGGTCGAGTTTCATTCTTCTACATATAGCTGCCCAGTTTTCCCAGCACCATTTATTGAAGAGACTGTCTTTTTTCCACTGCATATCTTTTCTTATTTTGTCGAAGATTATTTGACCATAGAGTTGAGGGTTCATATCTGGGCTCTCTACTCTGTTCCACTGGTCTATGTGTCTGTTTTTATGCCAGTACCATGCTGTCTTGGTGATCACAGCTTTATAGTAATGCTTGAAATCAGGTAACATGATGCCCCCAGTTTTATTTTTGTTTTTCAACATTTCCTTAGTGATTCGGGGTCTCTTCTGATTCCTTACAAATTTTAGGATTATTTGCTCCATCTTTTTGAAGAATACTGGTGGAATTTTGATCGGAATAGCATTAAAAGCATAGATTGCTCTAGGCAGTATAGACATTTTAACAATGTTTATTCTTCCGATCCAAGAGCATGGAATGGTCTTCCATCTTTTTGTGTCTTCTTCAATTTCTTTCATGAGTGTTCTGTAGTTCCTCGAGTACAGATCCTTTGCCTCTTTGGTTAGGTTTATTCCCAGGTATCTTATGGTTCTTGGTGCTATAGTAAATGGAATCGATTCTCTAATTTCCCTTTCTGTATTTTCATTGTTAGTGTATAAGAAAGCCACTGATTTCTGTACATTGACTTTGTATCCTGCCACGTTGCTGAATTGCTGTATGAGTTCTAGTAGTTTGGGGGTGGAGTCTTTGGGGTTTTCCATATAATGAATCATGTCATCTGCAAAGAGAGAGAGTTTGACTTCTTCATTACCAATTTGGATACCTTTTATTTCCCTTTGTTATCTGATTGCTATTGCTAGGACTTCTTTTTTTTTTTTTTTAAGATTTTATTTATTTATTTGACAGAGAGAGATCACAAGTAGGCAGAGAGGCAGGCAGAGAGAGAGGAGGAAGCAGGCTCCCTGCTGAGCAGAGAGCCCGATGCGGGACTCGATCCCAGGACCCTGAGATCATGACCCGAGCCGAAGGCAGTGGCTTAACCCACTGAGCCACCCAGGCGCCCCTATTGCTAGGACTTCTAATACTATGTTGAACAAGAGTGGTGAGAGTGGGCATCCTTGTCGTGTTCCTGATCTCAACAGGAAGGACGCAAGCTTTTTCCCATTGAGGATGATATTTGCTGTGGGTCTTTCATAGATAGATTTTATGAAGTTCAGGAATGTTCCCTCTATCCCTATACTTTGAAGCGTTTTAATCAGGAACAGATACTGGATTTTGTCAAATGCTTTTTCTGCATCAATTGAGAGGACCATGTGGTTCTTCTCTCTTCTCTTATTAACTAAAGTCTTTTGACACATTACTTTTCTAAGCCTCCCTAAGTGCTGTTTAAGACACTACATTTTTGAATAATTTGTTGCATAGCAATAGGTAAATGATACATTCCCTATGGCCATCCACTTAGGAAATTATACTTACGTCAGATATTTTCTGGTTTGGATACATTTTGTGACTAGACATGGAATATGGTAGCATGCATTTCTCTTGGACCCTAGGGACTGAAGATATGTCACTACCCACTTCTACTTTAGGAGTAGCTCAGAAAAAATTTTCACTAACACAAATGTCTAAAATCATTTATTTAATATGAATTCTGTAACAACTATAATATGCTTATAAATTGCCTGATTTAAAATAATGTGAGGTTGTGTGTTCATCTTTTGTAAACCTTCCTTTAATACTATTTGCTCATTATTTTACCAGCTTAACTAATAATTTTCATTAATTAATCTATCATTATAAATATAGCTGTAGTTTCCTCCTTAATTTTATTTATTTTTAACTTAAAACACACTTATAATGGTCAAAATATAATTTTTACATATATTAATTTATCAACTAATTTAATGTTCAGAAAGTCTTTTACTGAACCCAAGATTATCCAAATTGTACCATACATGCATTTTTGCATTAAAATAAAAGGAAAATAAATAATATTTTAATCCTATAATTGGGCTCAGTATATAATTTTTATAATTTAGATATTGGTATTCATACCAATACCCAGGATCCCAAACATACTCTCAAACACATACACACACATAAATTAGCATGTTGCCCTGTTCTGTGAAACACAGAGAGAACTTTAGGGAAGAGGAATTAAGAATCACCAAGGGAAAAAAAAAGAATCACCAAGGGACCTGACACCAGATTTTGCTCTTTGGAGTAAATTCCAAATGGCAACTAATCATAGCGATTGGTACTCATGAGAGTAAGTGTTTATAAGGTTTTGGAGGTGGTGGTGGTTAGTAAAGAGGAGAGTATAATAT
Source organism: Neogale vison (assembly GCF_020171115.1). NCBI lineage: Eukaryota > Metazoa > Chordata > Mammalia > Carnivora > Mustelidae > Neogale > Neogale vison. The sequence goes on from NC_058091.1 coordinate 294,995,011, forward strand.
AAATAAATGATCTACTCTCAATGGAATAGTGGGATTGGGAAGATAATTTTAATATAGATACATTTAATTTACAGAATAAGGCCTACTATTAGTTTTCTTAAAAATCACAATTCATAGTTCTTAACCAAAAAAATATTTGTAGTAGAGCTAATTCTATTTATGGTAAAATCAGGAGACTTTCATAGTCCTAGAGTTCACCACCCACTTCTTGCCATTTCTGCATAGGGATGTTTGGATGTGGAATTGTAGCCTTGTAACATGCAGACCAAGAAGAGCTTTCAAAAGCTGGGTTGGTAGACTGGATTCTAAAGATTTATCTCCCGAAGATTACAGTTCCCTTATTATACAAGTTAATGCTAATCTATCTACTGCTCTAAAGGAATTTTGCAGATGTAACTAAGGCTGCTAGTAAATTGACCTTAAAATGGAGATACCAGGGGCGCCTGGGTGGCTTAGTGGGTTAAAGCCTCTGCCTTCGGCTCAGGTCATGATCCCAGAGTCTTGGGATCGAGCCCCACGTTGGGCTCTCTGCTCCGCGGGGAGCCTACTTCCTCCTCTCTCTCTCTCTCTCTCTCTCTCTCTCTGCCTGCCTCTCTGCCTACTTGTGATTTCTCTCTCTCTGTCAAATAAATAAAATCTTAAAAAAAAAAAAATGGAGATACCATCCTAGATTAAGCATGTAGGCCCAATGGAATCATAAAGTGGAAGAGGAAACAGAAGAGTCATTCTGTGCTCTAAGAGTCCGGAGAGATCCCAAGTATGAGAAACAACCAATATACTGACACTGGTTCTGTGATATACGATCCTATATGCCAGGACCTGGGAAAGAAGCCTCTAGTAGGGCCTGAGTGGCAGCTAACTGACAGCCAGCAAACAAGTGGGGACCTCAGCCTCCATACCAAAAGCAGCTCTGTTGTGCTGACAACCTGAATTGAATTCTCAGAGTTGGCTAGTAAGAGCTCAGCTGCTGATATCTTGATTTTGGCAATGTGAGACCTAAAGCCAAATAACCAGCTGTGCCAACCTAAAATTTTGAACTACAGAATTGTGAGAATACATTTGTGTTGTTCTAATCCACTAAATTTGTGGTAATGTTTATGGCAGCAATTGAATATTAATATATTTGGTGATCTGGTGGTCAGGAGACATATGAACCCACACCCCAATTATTTGATTCAGTTTTACAGTTCCTGCCAAACTGAGCCTGTTACTCAAACTTATCTCTACCTATAGTCCTTTTTGTTATTGTTGTTCATTCAGGGGATAAGACACACATTCTACTGATATCAACTGAAAAGATCATAAGAGAGAGTACTTATTAGCCATCACGAAGCAATGAATTCTGCAGTCAAAGATTAGGCATTATTTGATATCGAAAGAAGGTCATGGGTGGTTAGAAATAAAATTATTTAAGGAAAAATGCCATTTTGGAAAACAATACCTTCTTCCTCCTTAACTTCTCTAAAACATCACTTCAGAGGATAGAGCTCAGTCTTTTGTACTGAGAAACAGGCATTTCTCTGACTCTAATGACAAGACCCATCTGCATTCCTATGCATGAAGACAATAGAACCAACTCTTCTGAATGTTCATATAGCCATGTTTACACACTTGAAGCAGTCCTTACCAGGAGCTGTAATCTAAAGGGGAAACTTGAAACAGACTTCCAGCAATTAAAGACAAGCTCTATATAGTAAGATACAGTAAGTTTCCATTATTTCAGTGGCATTCCACGTAATACAAATAAAGGGATTAAAAATAAATTTTTAAAATAAGTTTTAAAGTTTTAAAAGATTTAAAGGATTTAAAGTTAAGAGATAGAAAGAAATAGAAATAACAAGGAGTAAGTATAAATATGTGTTTATGTGAGTTCTTCTATTCTGTGTCATTTTCTCAGTTATTAAAAAAAATTGCCTCCATTAAATAAATTCAAACAAAATAGAAAATAATACATTTAGAATATGGCATAAAATGGATGCTTACTATGTTGTTATCAAATAAAAAGCTTTCAAGGGAATTTGTTATGCATCATGGTGCATTAAAATGAGTGTCTCATAAATTGGAGCTTTAAGCTCTATCAATATGTTTTTCAAAAAGAAAGGAAGTGATGGCTTATGTATTCATTTGATTGTCTCTATGAAGAAAATTCAGATCCTAGATATTTCTCTATTTTACATTGAAATTCAATTAGTCAATGTATAGTAGTACATCATTAGTTTTTGATATACTATTCAATTGTCCATTTATTTATTTATTTATTTTTAAAATTTTATTTATTTATTTGACAGAGATAGAGAGACCAAAAGTAGGCAGAGCAGCAGGTAGAGGGAGAGGGAGAAGCAGACTCCCTGCTGAGCAGGGACACACACACACACACACACACACACACACACACACTCCCCACACACACCCCCTCCACCCGCTGATGTGGAACTCTATCCCAGGACCCTGGGAACATGACCTGAGCTGAAGGCAGAGGCTTTAACCCACTGAGCTGCCAGGAGCCCCTATTCAATGATTTATTAATTGTGTATAACACTTAGTGTTCATCACATCATGGGCTAGGCACTTCTATTAACCATTTTACTTCATTCCCAAGTTCAAGGCAAATATATTTAAAACAGAACAGAAATAATAGCAGTAGTTTGCCAGTAAACATTATGCAAAAGTTATATATATTTTTCTTAAACTGTTAAAGTTTAATCATTGCTAGGTTTTAGATCTTCTTAAATTTTATTTCTTTTATCATTGGAGATTGTCATTTTTTTCCCATTAATATTAATTTTGGTAAGTTATATTTATTAATGTTTGAATGTTAAACTTTTAAAAAATATTAAGTCCAAATTTTAGATGATGTATTACTTACTCACTTACATAATGCTGGAGCTAGAATAATAATATTTCATGCAGAACTTTTTCAAAAACAACCATGTGTGACACTAGTATATAAATTTTCTTTTTTGAAACTTCACACCAAGGTTTTACCTTTAATGATATATTCGACTGTTTATTCATAGAAAATGTCTGCTTCTTTTTTAAAAAGAGGATTTCTCTCCCTAAGATTTCCCTTTTTTTTCTTGATAAGACATGCACACTTTTATAAATGATTGTAATAAATTTGCTTAATAAATATATGGGACTATTCATATTTTTCTGAATACTCTATTTCATCTAAAAAAACTGGTTCTCTATCTGATATTTTATTTAACCAATTTCTGCTCTTAATTTTATATTTACTTTCTTCTGCAATATTTTGATTTAATTTGTCCGTGTATTCTTAAATTGTTGAGATGTACGTTTAGTTTTCTGAATTTTATTTAAACTTTCTCTTTTTCCAATATATCTCTTCAGACCATGAAATTCCACCTAGGCTTGGATTGGTTGTACCTCACATATTTTAGCACATAAGAGTTTTTATTATCATCCACCTAAACCATTTTCTTTCTCTTTGCCTTAAGAGTTATTTAGCAGTATCATTCTTTTTCATTTATTTGTTTATTTATGAGAGATGGAAAGGGAGAGACAGAGTGTGTGAGGGTGGGGTTAGGGGGAAAGAGGGGAAGACAATCTCAAGCAGACTCTGAGCTAAGCATGAAGCCCTTGCATGCCTAACAGACTGGGCTACCTAGGCACCCCAGAAGTATTATTCTTAGTTTCCAAATATATATAGGTATTTTTCCTTTGTATCTTTATTCCAAACAACCGTGATGAGATTTAGACATAAATAATAAATTTTTGCTACATTATCTTCCTTGGGATAAAGGTACCTCAAGCTCATGTCAATATTTCCATAGGCACCTATGTTTTTCTACTGTCCCAGATTGCAATAAATCGAATCATTTTTCCTTAATTTACTCAAAGAGTGATATACAAATGGAAATTTCTTTTTACTTTTTATGTGACGTCTTTTCCTCATTCTTTCTGAATTTTGTTTTATGCAGGCATATATTAATTTCAAACATGAAAAAGTATATATTTATATACATATATGAAGTTATTACTCATTAAATCTAATGTATAATATAATTTACTCATAAATTTGTCCTAAATACTTCCTAAACACTAATTATGTCATAGCTTACCGGTAACTAATAAAAGTAAGTCAGGAAAGAATCTAAGTTTTATTAAATTATAATTATAGGGAGATGTTAAAAGTCACAAATATTATTTTTAGATTTCTAATGAAAGAAAAACTGATGCTTCCTAACTAGCAAATATATTAGTTATGAGATAAAAGTGAATGAAGACTGAAGATTTAACCAAAGAAAAACCAAATGCTCAACCAATAAGCTTTGAGTCATACTTCATGTCACAAACAATTGACTCAAAATGAATAATAGAACATAGAGCACCTAAAAGTATGAAACTATAGAAAATGTATAGTAGAGAATCTTTGTGATCTTGTGTTAGGAAAAGATTTCTTAGCTATGGCTCCAAAAGCCCTATGTAGTGAAGGAAACGTTTTTTTTTTTTGGCTTTAAATTGGACTTCATTAAAATTAAAACTAATGTTATTTGGAAAGACATTTTTTAAGAAAATAAAATATTGAGGCACACACTAGAAGAAATATTTTCAGGTAACACGTTTGACAAATGACATGCATCCAGGATATGCTTTAAACTTTTTTTTGTTTGTTTTTAATTTAATTTTATCTTTTCAGTGTTCCAAGATTCAGTGTTTATGCACCACACCCAGTGCTCCATGCAGAACTTAAGAACTCAATAATAGTAAATCAGTGAAGAAGAAATGGACAAGGGGAGACCGCATGAAGACTCAACGAGAAGGTAGCCATCCACAAACAATGGAAAGAGTCCTCAGAATTAATCAATTGATAGCAACACCTTGCTATCAGACTTCCAGACTCTAAAATTGTGAGAAAATTAATTTCTGCTATTTAAGCCATCCAGTCGTTGATAGTGTTAATGGCCGTCTCACAAAACTAATATAAAGGTGAGATTTAAGTAATTAGCATCTTGATTGCAATGGTAGTTTCACGGGTACATAAAAATTACAAAACTTTTCAAGTTGTACAGTTTATATGTGTACCGTTTAATGTTTGTCTATTCTTCCATAAACGCATTTAAAACTTTAGACATTGTAAAGAAAATCTTTCAAGTAAATAGCCTCTTCTCAATTTTTACTCAATATGTTAAAATTATCATTTAAACTTTTCTATAAATACATTGATTATTTTGATAAAGCCATATGGAATATAAACTAAAAGTGAAAATCTAATCCTCTCCTTTTGCAACTAACAGCTAAATACCATCGTTATGTTTAAAATGTTATCAAATTGCCAATATGTCAGGATTTTTATGTACAGGGAATGAAGCACAAATTCCGGAGCCAACTAGGCACAGTTTCAAACTTTGGTCTTAACCATACTCTTTTATGAGGACCTGAACAAGTGATTTTTTCAGATTCCTCATCTTTTGTAACATGAAATGTAAAATGCCTATCAAAAACTGTTTAAGAAACTAACCATCAAAGGATCTGTCCTTATTGCTCAATGATAGTTTCCTTTTCTTTTACTCTTTCTTTTTTCTATTTCCTCTTTTTCTTAACATCTTTCTTTTTTCTTATTCTCTTTCCAATGCCTAATGTTTATGAATACTGATTTAATTTAATTTCCTCAGAAGAATCTCATTATATCTGCCTCTCTTCTGTTTTCAAAGCAAGGTACATGTACATCTTTGGAAAGCATCATATAAAGCATTGATTAATAAGGCCCTTAGACTTTAAAATGTCATTAAAAAAAGATAAGTGATGAGAGTGATCCATTTTTAGTTTGCAATGTATGGAAAGCATTTTAGTTTATTCAATAGTAATCAACAGTCTCTGCACTGTTATTTACTGATTGCCATTACATCTTCCTAAGGGGCCTGAGTAGAGATTAAGTGCTTCATAGAAAAGTTACACAGCCTGAGCCTGAAGGCATTTCATAATGAAGGTAAAATTAGAGAGACAGTATTTTTGACATCTGTAGGAATCACATTTTGCAAATATAGCTTAACATTCTGGGATTTTTTTTTTTCCTTCAAATTCAGTTTTGCCTCAAACCTCTGTAGATACTGTAAGAGTAAAACTGTCAGCATGGTTGGTTTTCTCAGACTAAATCCAAATCTCCCTTCTGAGTTTCTGACAGACATGTTTTTCATTTTCCCGTGGACTGAAATAGGTAGAAACCACAACACCTTTTCCCATTAGTATAAATGTTATCTGATGACTCTTGGGTTCACATCCTTCTTTAGCAAAGATAAAGAGGAGAAAAGGAATACTCTCAGGAAAAAATTCAAACTGAATACAAACTTTCTCTCTTTTTCTTGATCCCTGCATACCTTTTTAGAATAATGCAAGTAACTATTATTTCAAAACCAAATGGAAAACTGGGTTATGAAATTATCCACATGAACCCGAACATCTTATAGTTCCAAAAAATAAGATCATACTCAAAAATAAAAATGAGAAAACAAACATCTTTAATGAGGGTATGTCAAAAGGTTTCATTTTCAGTTTAAAATGATCTATTAAGATTGCCTTAATAATTGATATAAATGAAACTTAGTAACATAACATTTTAATAATTGGGAAACTAGGTGAGGTGTATTTGGGAAGGAATTCTGCATCTTTGTAATTTTTCCATAAATGTAAACTAGTCTAAAATTTAAAAGTTTAGGAAAAAAAGAAACAAGCGTATTTAGACACACAGATTTTTAAAAATAATGTTTGCATTGGGCTTATCGTTAAATCTAGTATTAGTCAATACATACATATATTTTTTTAACTTGGGAAACAGGATTATACATACATATCCTCTACAGACTTAAAGAGAATATACCTATAATTTTCAAGTGTTCCTCTAAACAAGTAAAATTCATTATTATTATTTTTATAAAGGAGCATTAACACTTCAAGATGGAGTAAATATTCTTTCTTTTGCCCATCATTTTTCATTTTTTGTTTTCTGTGTAAGAAAAGGATTATGATAATAGAAACATTCTCACTATTTATGGTTCAGAAGGACCTGCAGCAGAAATGAAGTAATAATAGGTAAAATTTTTCTGAAGCCTCTAGGGCTTAAAATATTCTCATTCATAGTGGTTTTATTCATTGTGGCACACTGAACAATGTATATGTAAAAAAGTAGTTGATTGGAATAGGCCATAAATTCAGTTTGAAAGCCTAATTTCAATAGTTATGGCCCAAACTCCGAGAAGCTATGGAAACTTTGTTATTTGGAAATAACAATATGATAAAGTCCAAGCTTTTGGAATGTGTAATCCATAGAACAGAAGTCTTCTGAAATGCCATATATTATTTTTTGGATATCAGAACCACATATTTTTATATGAATAGCTCCTAGGAGTCTTACATTAGCAAAATCTGTGTGTAACATTGTTCAGTCCAATATTTCCCAAACTGATTTAACTATAAGATGCTTTTTCACTCAATAGTTATTAACCTTGTACAAATACGATTTTCATGGAACATGACTGGAGAAATGTTACCATGTTGGAGAACTCATGGGCTCTAAAAACCGAGAGACTAGAAATGACATGTAATACCTTTTTGGAAATGAGAAATTCACTTACACATTCCTAGCGTTAGCTTAATCAGATGTAAAATGGATATAATAACACCTATCACAAAGAACCATGAAAACAATTTAATAAATGCAAAGATATGCAAATAAATTTAATTCTCTGTATGTCTGTATATTTAAGTGTTACTTATATTAGGATTAATGGTATTTTTAAAAATCATATGTATGAAAATACATATACACTAGCATTTTGAAAGTGAAAATGGGATAGACATTCTTAGAAATTGTCTAATTTTCATGTATGTGAAGTGCCAGTATTTTATAATTGATATAGATTTCCCATCCTATTTAATTATCCTGAATTCAATATATGTATCCAGCAATTTTTCTTCTGTCTTGTACTCTAATGTTTATTGGCTAATTTTCCCAAGCTGCAGTGATTTTTTTGGAATTGATCATAATATCCAAAGACTCACCAATTACGTGGTGATCTTTGCCTTCTATTCTGCTAAACATTTCTTTGCATTTATGTGAACATTGTGTGTGAAATGCTTCCTGTGTTTCACTGAGGTAATCTTATCAATTACAACATTTGTGTCAGCCACTATGAGTGAAAATTATTGGTTAAAATAAAATTTTTTTATTTTACAACTTTGATTTGTTTTTTTATTACTTTGATGTAGCTACTTAGCAAAGAAGCCAGAAATTGTAAACAAAACATATTGTTGGTAATTCTGAACTCATGAAAGTGTTGAGAGTATTTTGAGTATAATGTGTGAATGATAACAATATAAAAATAGCACAATTTTTCTAGTTCCCATTAATTAAAAAAGTAAAAATACAGAGAATCCACAGGGAAAATGTATCAAAAGTGTTTTAAGATTATCTGTAAGATTATCCTTCTACCTGTCTATCCATCTATTATTTACTTACACATACATGAATGCATATGTATATGTGTATGTATGCATACTTTATATTTAGTTATATTTAGAAAGATATAAGTAAATATGTATGTACTTAACATTCTCCCCCTCTTTATAAACATTTCAGGATTTAGACTATTATAATAAATTAGAGGGCTAACGCTGTCTGAGATTGTGCTAAATGGGGTCTATAGATATCAATTTTTGTTACAGCTTTTATAATTTTCAATTATTTAATAAATAACGTATTCTCAATGTCGCAAAAGTCACAGATCTAAAATTGGAGATTTTGTTAATTTTGATTACTCTAGACAAAGGAAATTGGAAGAAAAAATGTAGTAAACTAAAATGGCAGTGTTAGATGAAAATTAAAAAATCATCAAACGTATCTTATATAAAGATATGTTTATATCTTGATCTCTATCTAAATTTGTAGAAATAAAGATAACCTCAGTTATCTTGTGTTTGAATGTATCCTGGTCTTTAGGTATGTCACACTGAATTTATCCTATGTATGTAGAGAAAATTACTATTGAGTTAGGAAAAAAAAATTCTCCATAATCAAGCTAGATTTCGTAACAGAAGAAATGATATACTGTAAAATAAAGATTACAGTAAAATCCAGATGTGAATACTGTGTCTCACTTAATGGCTACATGTCCTCCATTAATTTATCCATCTAAGCCTTCTTAGCTTCATATTTAAAATAAGTATAATAATAGATTAACCCCTTAAAGTATGGCTGTAATGGTGAAAATAGACACAATTCAAAATGGGCTTAGCTTAATAAAATGTGTTGTATGAAATGAATTCCAAATAAATACCATTTCTAAAAATAATGGTGAGAAAGGTAAGTCAATTCCAATTCAGCTACATTTTTATGAAGTTATTGAAGGATAAGTATAGAAAGTGATTTAGAGATCGTTTCATATGTGAATTCACTGTGAACTATAAAAATAAGAAGGTATGATTAATCTCATAAGTCAATTTTACTAAGTTATGAGTTGTTTCATACATTTGACTACATACTATTTTGGGGTGTGTCCCTGAAGATGCTTCCTAATGCATTTACAATTCAATCAGTGAACTCAGTATAGTGGCATTTAATCCACTGGGTGGGGCAGTTGAGGGCCTGAAGTAGAGGAAGGAAGAATTCACCTATTATTCTGCAAGACTGATTGAGCTGTGACATTAGTCTGACCTTAGATTGGGATTTAAACCATCAGCTCCTCCGTTTCTTAAGACTTTGAGGTTTGAGAACTTTTGGGGTTTCTTTGGACTTGGACTAAACTTCACTATTGGCTTTCCTAGGTTTCCTGCTTGCTTTTTAGAAAGTTGACTGTGTGATTCTCAAACTCCATAACCACATGAGCTAATTCCTTATGATACTCTCTCTCTCTGCGTGTATTCTGTTTTATCCTGCAGAATCTTGACTAATACAGATTTTCATGCCAGGAGTGGTTCTAGAGGAACAGAATGTTAAGGGTAATTTTTAAAGTTAGGTTAATAGGGTTCTAGAATTGATGCCCTGATTAGAGTTAAAGATGATAATGACTTTATTTTTAGTAGTAAAGAGTTGACTGATAGTCCATATCTGCATCTAACAATAAAGATATGCCAAATGTCTGCATTGGGTGCTACTAATCAACTACTTGTAAGAAGTAAGGAGCAGGGTAACTTTGTATATGATGCCTTAGAAGATTTTTAGAAAACTAATATAAGTTTGGCTGTAATGGAGGATAGTCGGAAGAAAGGCTGACAGGGGTAAGGGAATCCATCCTAAGAGGAAACTACTCTTAAAAGGAAAAAGACCCCATCCTGTTTATTCTATACCACCCTGAAAGGAGCTCTCCATCCTTCCCAACCTGAGAGGTAGATGAGCAGGTGGACAAAGACCTGATTTGGTGACAGACACATGGAAAGTTAATCAGATTAAAGCAGCCCATCAATAATCTCATAAAAGCACTAGACTTAGAAAGACCCAAAGACAACCCTCTTAGGCCCCTTTCCTCTTTGGGAACTTTGTACTATGATCCAATAAACTTTGCTTTGTTGCCCATCACTCTTGGTCTGGTCGACCTCTTCATTCTTCAAAGTGGAATGACCAAGAACCATGGACACTATAGGAAAAAAAAAAAATCCTGAAACACTGGTGGCCTCTAATGTCACTGTACAGAGTGGTCAAGATAAGAATGAGTTCAGGGATTCAAATTCCCAGGTAAAGCACTAGTAAATGACCTAAGAGTTTCTATATGTGTCTTGAAGGTCTTTACCTCCTATGTGGCTGAGATTGTTAATGATCAAATGCAAAATGTCCCCTCAAGACTGGCTAAATGCTAGGCCAAGTTGAGCTTCCAGCTTCACAGGGTGTTTATTATCTAAGTGAAGGCATTGACTGGGAAAGAATGGATCATTCTAGTTGGAATGGGGATTTATCGGAAGACTCTGATGAGGTCAGGTACATCTAAATCCTGACAGTGGAAGAAACCTCTCCACCTTCAGTAGAACCAGCTTCCCCATCCCCGTCAGAAGTGATGTTCACAGCCTCTCCACCCTTCTGTTCACTGAAGAAACTGTAATGGCATCCCCTGAGTGAGTTACTTTGTAGGACAATGAAGATTCTTCACAGGATCCCTGCCTTACTACTCCTCTTTGTTTTTAGACCTTTTGTTTTGGATTCCAGTCTTAGCAGGCCCCTAAAGTTAAAGTTAATGGTGTGGTATGATCCTGGAAAGAACATAAAGTTGGATCAGGCTGAATTTATTGGTATGGTCTCACTTAGCAGAGATTCTGTGTTTAATGTTGAAGCTCTGAAAGTTAGAAGGGCACTAGCTATCTGGTTGGTTGGCTGAATATCATGGGTCAAATGTGAGAAAACTGGAAATTTCAGACCTGCCTCATTTGACATAGAAGAAGAGATTCAGCTTAATGAGATTGTAATGTTAAGGTGGACTTGTCATCTAAGGCCTACTCCACCACACTGGAAAGGTCCAGAAAAAATACATTTGCCACTGATAAATGGCACTGATAAAAAATACATTTACCAGTGATAAATAATTGCATGAGGGGACCAAGTCCCAGAATCCTTGAAGAGTTCTGTCAACACTCTTCTCTGCAGGCCGGATCTCAAGAGGGTAACTACAATCACTGAATTGGGAAAACGAAATGCAATAAAAGTAATTAGATCCCTAGGTATCAGCGGCCATGTGGTGAAACTCAACAGACATAGGCAAGGAGGATATGATTTATCATAATGGACAGCAGAGTCAAAGTAGAAATCAAAGAGTCCAGCTCTCACAGACCACTGGCATTTGGTATTTGATCATGTTATCCCAGGAAGTGAAATAAAAAGCTCACTAAATTATTACTTAATCTGTATAAGTATTAAAGTTCTATGTCAAGTGAGCAAAAATCTAATCTGAATTATAAAAGCAGTGTCATGAACCCTGACTTGAACCAGTTTACCACCTAAATGTCCTTGAATGAAGGGAAAGCAAGGACTGTTAGAGAAAGGACCTCATTAAACTGCCAAAAATTTATGCTGTTCATCTTTCTCCTAGCCTTTGCCAAAGACACCTATAGCCTTTACCAAGGACACTGCACATTGGGGAAAAAGGAAAGAATCAGAACTTTTGGGAACAACTGGACATTATGAACTGAAAATAATTCCAAAAGACTCCAAAACATCACTGTGGCCCACCAGACAGAATAGGGTCTTAAAGCAGCCATCAGTGGAGTTTCAGCTCAGGTCCACCTCACAGTGGACCCAGTGTTTTCCAAGACCCTTCCTGTGTTGTTTCTCCCCCTAATTCTAGAATGCATAAGTGAACAGACATGCTCAGCAGCTGACAGAATTCCACATTTTTTCATTCATCTGTAGATTGAGAGCCATTATAGGAAGGAAAATGAAAGCCACTAGAGTTCCTCTACCTAATATATGAGGTATATATAGGAAGGAATATATACCTCATATATTAGGTAGAGGAAGCTCTAGTGACTTCCACTTTTGGATATATATATCCAAAAGCAATAACTTATTCCTGAATGGACTGCAGAGATTAGTACCAACTTCCAGGATGTGAAGAATACGACCCCATTTCCATTTAATTCACCTATTTGGGCAGTGCAAAAGACAAAGGAACTTTGGAGAATGACAGTAGGTTAACCAACTGGTGACTACAGTTGTAGTTGCTGTACCAGATATGTTTTCATTTCTTGAACAAATTAACACCCTCTCTCCCCCAGTATATGGCATGAACAAAATGACCTGGAAAATGCCTTTTTCTTCATCACTGTCAAGAAGGTCCTCAGAAACAGTTTTGGTTTCATCTGATGATGCCATCAATACACCTTTACTGCCCTACCTCTGGGGTATATCAACTATCCAACTCTATGTCATAATTTAGTTTTCAAGGATTTTGATCTTTCTCTTCCACAAGATATCACACTGGTTAATTACATTAATGACATTTTGACATTTTGCTGGTCAGATCTAGTAAGTGAGAAGAAGCAACACTCTAGACTTATCAGTAAGATACTTGCATGTTACATGGTGAGAAATAAATCCAACAAAAATTCATGACTTTATACCTCAGGTAAATTGCAAAGGGATGTCCTCTCTAAGTTGAATGAAAAGTCATTGCATAATGTCCCTCCTATAACCAATAAAAGGGGATAGTATCTCACGGTTGTCTTTGAATTTTTCAGGCAACATAGTCCTCACTTGGGCATGTTACTCTGTCCATTAACTGAGTGCCCAAAAAAGTTGCTAGTAGTGTGGCCCAGAACAGCAGAAGGGTCTGCTAGAGATCTATGCTGCTGTGAAAGCTGCTCTGCCACTGGCCATAAGATCCGGAAGATCCAGTGGTGCTTGAAGTGGCAGTGGCAGATTGGGATGGTTATTTGAACTTTAGCCAAACCCTTGTAGGTGAATAAAATCTCAGGATTTTAGTTCAAAATGTCCCACGCTCTGCAGATAACCACTCTCCTTTGAAAAATATCTCTTGGCCTGTTACTATTCCTTAGTAGAAACTGAATGCTAACCCGGAGCCATCAAGTTCCCATGCAACCTGAGTTCTCATCTTGAACTGAGTGTTTTCTGACCCATCAAGTCGTAAAGTTGGAGCAGCATTCCATCATCAAATAAATGGTGTATATGTGATCAGGCCCAACCAGGCTCTGAAGGCACAAGTAAATTACATAAAGAAATGTCCTAACTATCCATGGTTCCTTATTCCTGCTACAAGGCTTCTCTACCAGTCAGTAAGCATGATCACATGGGACTTTCTTACTGGTCAGTTGGCAGAGAAAGAAAATACTCCAGCCTGGTTCACAAATGTTTCTCTGTGATGTGTGGGCACCACCCAGAAATGGACAGCTGTAGCACTACAGACCATTGCTGGGATACCTCTTAAGAACAGCAGTGAAAGGAAATCCTCCCAGTGGAAAAACTTTGAGCAGAGCATTGAATGTTTACTTCCCTTGAAAGGATGAATGGCCAGATGTGGCATTATATATTGATTCATGGGCTATGACCAATGGTTTGGAAGGATGGTCAGGGAATTAGAAGGAAAATAATTGGAAAATTTCTGATAAGGTTTGGAAAAGAGAGATGTATGAATAGACCCTTCCAAGGGGGCAAAAAACATGAAGATATTTTTTTCCCATGTGAACATGCAAAAAGGATTTATCCTAACTGAGGAGTATTTTAAAGATTTTTATTTATGTATTTGACAGACAGAGATCCCAAGTAGGCAGAGAGAGAGAGGAGAAAGCAGGCTCCCCGCTGAGCAGAGAGCCCGATGCGGGGCTTGATCCCAGGACCCTGAGATCATGACCTGAGCCGAAAACAGAGGCTCAACCCACTGAGCCACCCAGGTGTCCCCTAACTGAGGAGTATTTTAATAATCAAACATAGAATGCCCGTTCTATGGATACCAGTCAGTTGCTTTCCCCATACTCCTCTGTCATTGTCCAACGGGCTCATGAACAAAGTGGCAATGCTAGCAAGAATGGAGATTATGTATAGATTTAGCAACACTTCCATTCACCAAGGATGGCCTAGCTAGCACCCAATACCATGTGCTCAATCTGCCAGCAACAGAGACCAGCACTGAGCCCTTGATATGACATTACTTCCCAGGGTAATTGGTCTACCACCTGGTGACAAGTTGATTACATTGGAATACTCCCATCGTGGAAAGACAGCATTTTGTTCTTCCTAGACTGACAGACTGGATATGGATTTGCCTTCCCCGCACATATGGTTCTTCCAAGCACCTGTAGGCAAACTTAAAGAATGTCTTACCTACTTTCACAGAATTCCACAAAGTATTGCTTCTGAACAAGAAACTCATTTCACAGCAAAAGAAGTGTGGCAGTGGGTCCATGCTCTTGAGATTCATTGGCTATACTATGTTCCACACCATCCTGAAACAGCTAGCTTGGTAGATGGTAGAATGGCCTTTTGAATACTCAGTTACTGTAATAGCTAGGTTACAATACCTTGTAGGGCTGGAACAGGGTTATCTAGAGGGCTGCATGTGCTCTGAATAAGAATCCAGCATATGGTGCTCTTTCTTATAGCCAAGATTCACAGGGCCAGCAGTGAAGGGGTGGAAATGGGAGTGGCACTACTCAATATTATCATTTATGATCCACTAACAAAATTTATGCTTCCTACTCTCCTTGCCTAGAGATCTTAGTTCCAGAGGGAGAAATGATTCATTGAACTAGAAATTAAGACTGTCACTGGGACACTTTGGGTTTCTCACACTATTGAGTCAACAGGCAAGGAAGAAAGTGACTGTGCTGTTTGGATAATTGGTCTTGACTACCAAGGAGAAATTGGACTACTACAGCACAATGGAGGTAAGGAAGACTATGCTTGCAATATAGGCAATCCCTTAGAGAATGTCTTAGTATTATCATGCCCTATGATTAAGGACAATGAAAAACTACAATGATCCAATTCAGACAAAGTTACTAAGGCTCAAACCCTTCCGGAGTGAAGGTTTGGGTCACCACCAGAACCATGACCAGCTGAGGTGGTTGATGAGGGCAAAGGGAATACATAGCTGGCAGTGGAAGAACGTAGTTATAAATACCAGCCACAACCCCATGACCAGTTACAGAAACCAGGACTCTAATTATTATGAGTTATTCCTCCTTAGTTTGTAATGAATACATTTGTGTGATATGTGTGTCTGTGTATAACACAAATGCCTTTTTCTTTCCACTCTTACTCCCCAATCATATATAACATTAAAGTATTAAACTCATATAACAGTTTTTAATATTATTTTAAAGATTCATTTATTTATTTATTTATTTGAGAGAAAGAGGAAATGAGTTGGGGGAAAGGTAGAGGGAGAGAGAGAATCCACAGGCAGACTGCCTGCTGAATGTGGAGTCTGTCGTGAATCTTGATCCCAGGACCTGGAGATCATGACTGGGGCTGAAACCAAGAGTCAGCTGCTTAACAGACCGAGATACTCAGGCACCCCCAGTTTTTAATATTTTTAATTTTACATCATAATATTCAAGTTATGCAATATCAAAGAGAAGAGTGAACCTCACAGAAGGACTTTGCCTTCTTTTCTGGATAAGGGATTAGTGCATTTTCAGTATGTAGAATAGTTGTCATGATAGATAAAATTATGACCTTGTTGTTACCTTTATTTGGAAATTAAGTATAATTGAAGGGGGAGTGTGTGGGCTCCAAGTTGAAAAGAAATGGACTTGTGACAGCTAATTTTATGTGTCAACTTGAGCAGGTTACAAAATGCCCAGTTATTTTGCTAAACATTATTTCTGGGTGTGTCTGTGAAGATATTTCTAGATGAGATTTGCGTTTGAGTTTGGTAAACTCAGTAAAACAGACTACCTCTCCTGCTAAGGAATGGCGTCATCCAATCCACTGAGGGCTTGAATAGAATAAAAGGTGGACAAAGAGAGAATTTATTTTTTCTTCTGCCTGGCTGATCAAGCTCCAACATCAGTCTTCTCCTGCTTTCGAGATGTGATTTACACAATTGGCTCCCTATTTCATAGACCTTTAGACCTGGACTGAATTACACCATTGACTTCTCTTGATCTCAGCTTTCCTTCTAGACAGCAGAATGTGAAACTTCTTGGTCTTTCATTATCATATAAGCCTATTTCTCATAATTATCCATTATCTATGTATCTATGTATCTATCATCTATCATCGATCTTAGATATCTCCTACTGATCCTGTTTTTCTGGAGAACATTGACTAATATCTACCTAAGGTACATGATAAAATGATTTTTCCAGAATCTTTTCTGGTGGTTTTGTTTCAGAATACATTGAGTGGAAGCCAGAGATACATATTTTAAATAAGTATGCAAGGTGATTTTTATAATCACTGTATATTCCAGTTGAGAACGAAAAATTAAGAAATAGGTAAATTCAACTATCAGATTTAGTTGTCAGAGAGTTGTGGGTAAAATTCCACTTACTAGATGTTTGAATATGGGTATGGCACTAAATCTCTATATCCATAACATGGGGAAAATTATGCCTATTTTATAGAATTATTATAGGAATTGAATGAGAAAAAAGTTCATAGCGAGGATGCAATGCAAAATAATGGTGATTTGGTTCTTCTCTAACACAGAAACCTCTTTTTTAAATCTCTGTCACCTATCTATCTATCTTCTATCATCTATCTACATATGCTGGAGTTTTCTAACCATAAAAGTCCTAATGTTGATGTAATTGACTAAGACAAGTAAATATCAGAACTCCATGTAACTAAAGGCGATTCATGGCATGATCACAAAATTGATGAATTGTATTTTTTGTTTCTCTTTAATAATAAAAGAAAAACAGTCTGAGGGGTTTGAAGTGGCGGGGGGCTGGGAGGTTGGGGTACCAGGTGGTGGGTATTATAGAGGGCACGGCTTGCATGGAGCACTGGGTGTGGTGAAAAAACAATGAAAACTGTTTTTCTGAAAATAAATAAATTGAAAAAAAAAAAAGAGTACACATATCTTGATAAGTACTCAGTAATGTAAATAATCATTGAATCACTATATTGTACACCTGAAATGAATGTAACACTGTATGTTAGCTATAATGGAATTAAATTTAAAAAAAAAATAATAATAATAAAAGAAAAATTTACTGAACGAATCTTCAAAAAAATAATAGAAATCAGTCTTATTTCCATAACTCAGATACAAAAGTGTTAACATTTTTTTAAATGAGTTTTCTCTGTTTGAAGAGGTTGTGTTTATCACATTATTTTTTTATTTTAATTTTTGCCAAAAAGAGAATTTCCACAGCGTAACTGAGCAAGTGATTTTTGCTCTTTCATTATTTTCTCCTTTATAACATATATTATGTACTTATAAATTTTAAAGCCTATTTATATGTATGTATCTGTGATTATGTAAATTTATATATTATTTATAATTAAATTTGCATCATTAACATACCAGCCATAGCTTTAAAATATAAGACAAAATTTTTGCTTTATCTGAAAGAAATGTGAGATAGGATAAAAATTAAGTGAACTAGAAAACATTAAATATATTTGCTATATTAGCAATCAAAAATAAATACCTTCTTAAGTCTAAATTAATTACTCTTGGGAAAAATGATTTTAGCTGTCATCTAACTGAATGCATTACTGTTCATTTTCTTATTCAAAGATACAAGTTATGCTAGAAAGAAATAACTTTTATCAGCACATTGCAGTACAAACTGCAATTTGAAAAATACATATTATTAATGGTTATACCATTTATAATATGTATTATATTATACATATAATGTTGGCATTTTTTATTTCCATTTTCAAATTCTGAAGACCTATTGCCCTTGAGAGACTTCGAATCAAGTAAGTAATCTTTATTATTTGACAAAAGTTTCTCTCTGATTATCTGCTTCTTCTGTAGTGGATTTTTTTTTTCTATTTTTCTCTTGAATCTACAATAAACAATAGTTTTCAGTATCTCCAAGCTTTTCATTCTGAAGTAGAGACCTACTGATTATTGGCTAGCAGAGGAGACATAGGTGACCACCAAGTGCTCTCAACTACCTATTACTTGCCCACTGACTTGGTTTAACCCCCCACCAGCTATAAAGTTCTACGAAGTTCCTGTTAGCCCCTTAGAAGGCTACCCTACCCCACATTAATCAAAAACTCTTTCTTTGCTTTGATTTTTTTTCATTGTAAATTTATTTTTTTCTCATCTTATTTTTTTTTAATATTTGATTTATTTATTTATCAGATAGAGATCACAAGTAGGCAGGGAGGCAGGCAGAGAGAAAGGAGGAAGCAGGCTCCCTGCAGAGCAGAGAGCCCGATGTGGGGCTCAATCCCAGGACCCTGGGATCATGACCTGAGCCGAAGGCAGAGGTTTTACCCACTGAGCCACCCAGGCGCCCATATCTTCTTGTTTTTTTTTTTTTTAATGTGTGTATTATGTTATTTTAGTAACCATAGAGTACTTCATTAGTTTTTGATCTAGAGGTTCCATGATACATTGTTTGTATAAAACACCAGTGCTCGTAGCAATACATGCCCTCCTTAATACCCATCACTGGGCTAAGCCATCCTCCCTTATCCCTCCCCTCTTTGCTTTGATTTTGAAACTGCAGATCTGTGGTCAGAACATTATTCTTATTACTACAGCCTTTCTGAGTAAGTCTTTCCTTTCTTGAGTTCAAACTTATTATTTATTTGACAGTTCAAAAACACAAGTTTAGGATAGAAAAATAAACCTAAAAATAATTACAGATATGGGTAATGTGAGAAGAAACCTCACAAAAAAAGAGAAACACCATTTCTAGAAATGAGACAGAGAAAGAGAGAGGAAGAAAGGAAGAATGAGATCTCAAACGCCCAGATTCAAGTGAAAGACTTGAAATGTGAAAGTTTCATAAGTAAGCATTTGCATTGCTTTCATTTTATTTTACATTTATTCATTAATTAAATGCTCACAACAGCTTTGTGTATTATGGACTATTATTTCATTCTCTATACATGGGTTAAATGAGAAACAGAGAAACTAAGTAATTTGCTCAAGGTCACAGTTTTGAAACGAGATGGAGTTTGAACCTTAGCTGCCTGACTCAGGGTCTCTCCTTCCAAACATTCACATTCTCCACATCATTCTATTGGTGATTTAAAAAAAAATCCAAGTTTGAATCATCAGAACATGGCAACTGATTATTTCTAAAATAGTACACATAAAAATGGAAGCTAATTATCAATCGAGTGGCTCAAAATCCCTCCATAAACTTTGTCTCAAGAAAAGTAAGGAGATTTTGTACTTGATGCAGCTTTCATTTAAAAAGGGAAACACAATCATCTCTTATGATTATACCTACTTTTTTTTTTTTTTTTTGGTCAGTTTTTTTGGGCGCCCAGTTGCTTTCTTACTACCATTCTAGACTTCTACATCATCATTTAATTAGTACTGCCACATTGAAAGCATTATCTGTAAATTATTGATGAACTTATTTTAATTTCCTGGACCACTAATTCTTTTGAAATAAAAACAAAGAAAATTTTCTGTATAGAATCAATGCTCGTGAAAACTAACAATCTTGACAAAAGCAGATGTTTCCATCTCATTCTTAATCCCTTTATAAGTCAATTCAAATGTTCCTGATTCTCTGAAATTCCAAAAATAATTAGTGAAAAAAAGTGCTTGGAAAGACATCCAACTTCGATAATATCATAATCTTTCTCTTGAGATAAATCTGACTAAGACTGGATCTGAACAACAACTGGCAATCAGTGACACATTCTGTATTTTCATAACTTAAAATGATGTCAACTCTTTTTGTAACTGAATTTTAAAAATAGTAATTGAAAATGGCAGACATTTATTTTTTACTATTCCTTTTGTAGGTTTGAGTTTAGGAAGTCAAATTAAAGTACTGAAAATCAGCTCTTATGTTCACAATTCCTTCAATTTACATAAATAGTTAACACTTACCATTAGAATAAATTTCTTTAATATTTAAACCAGCTTATATTTTACTTCTGATTAAAGCACTTTCCTAGTTTAGCATCATGTCATGTTTCTGTCTGAGTAGTAGTATGAGAGTATACCTTATACTTTATTGAATTCTTCTTTCTCTCTTTCCCTTTATTAACCACTTGACATTTGCAGATATCCTGCCACATTATATACTTTAGAATGTATCTCTAGAAGAATATACCATATCATCATAATACAGTTATTGCACCAGAGACTTAATAATGTTAATAATATAATCTTGGAGTGCCTGGGTGTCTCAGTCAGTTAAGCGTCTGGCTCTTGATTTTGGCTCAGGTCATGATCTCAGGGTCATGAAATTGAAATCTGCGAACCCTGCATGGGGTTCCATGCTCAACAGGAACTCATCTTGAGATTCTTCCCCTCCCCCTCTACCCCCTGCCGCTTGTGCGTGTGTTCTATCTCTCTCTCTCAAATAAACAAATTGAAATCTTTATATATATATATAAAATATATATATATAATCTATTGTATAGTCCCTTTTTAAATTTGCTCAGTGTATATTTTATAGCTGTTTCAGTTTTGCTCACTTGCCTTTTCAACCCAGAACCCAATAAAAATTCAAGCATTGCATTCAGTTATCATGTGACTTGAGTCTCCTTTGATATTATATGACCCCTCTATTATCTGTGTCTTTCATTATACTGACAATTTGGAAAAATCCTGTTGGGTTGATAGGTTTGTGTTATCATCTTTTTCGTGGAACATGTTAACATGTCTTAATTCATTTTACCACTTTATAACAGAGAATTTGTGTTAGCCCACAGAATTTTCTGACTTTTTCCAAAGGATAAGAAGGAGTTAACATTTATTATTTGCTTACAATTTACCATGCAGGGGTGCATGGTTGGTGCAGTAGGTTAAGTGCCAGACTCTGTTATTCTCTGCTCAGGTCATGAACTCAGGATCTTGGGAAAGAGCCTCCCATGGGGCAGAGTCGGTTTCAGCATTCTCTGTCTGCCCTCTTCCCTCCCCCACTTGCTCACATGCTCTCTCTTTCCAAAATAAATATGGAAAGAACCTAGATGTCCATCAACAGATGAATGGATCAAGAAGATGTGGTATATATACACAATGGAATACTATGCAGCCATCAAAAGAAACGAAATCTTGCCATTTGCGACAACATGGATGGTACTAGAGCGTATCATGCTTAGCGAAATAAGTCAAGCGGAGAAAGACAAATATCATATGATCTCCCTGATATGAGGGAGTGGTGATGCAACATGGGGGCTTAAGTGGGTAGGAGAAGAATCCATGAAACAAGATGGGATAGGGAGGGAGACAAACCATAGGTGACTCTTAATCTCACGAAACAAACTGTGGGTTGCTGGGGGGAGGGGGGTTGGGAGAAGGGGGGTAGGGTTATGGACATTGGGGAAGGTATGTGCTTTTGGGTAAATTGGAAGAGGAGATGAACCATGAGAGACTATGGACTCTGAAAAACAATCTGAGGGGTTTGAAGTGGCGGGGGGGGTGGGAGGTTGGGGTACCAGGTGGTGGGTATTATAGAGGGCACAGCTTGCATGGAGCACTGGGTGTGGTGAAAAAATAATGAATACTGTTTTTCTGAAAATAAATAAATTGGAAAAAAATAAATAAATAAATAAATAAATCTTTAAAAAAATAACCATGTAATATATTTTCTCAAATTATGTTACTTATTTGTAAGTATATTATTTATATGTATATGCATATATATTTTTGTGTGTGTATGTATATATGTGTGATATATATGTACATATATACACACAAAGAGCATAGCACGCACATGTGGATTTGTTTTTTTCTTTTCTCACAAATGTTCATCTGTAGTAGTTCTTTACAGTAAATGGTATCACTATTTTTGTTATGAGATAAATGGAGCTCAGAGGTAAGCATGTTATTCAAGACCACTTATCCGTAGAAGCCAGAGTTTTACCTCAGGCTCTTTTCATGAAAACACACTGCTTACTCATTGGGCAGCATGTTAAGGGAGAAAATCTGTAAAGTATCATTTTTATGTTTTAAATCAGGAGTACCCTACTGGGGAAATGAGATACAAAATATCCTGTAGCTGTTGGGGCAACTAAAAGTAGGGATGGGCCTGTGCAGGCAAGCCTTTCTGTTAAACAATTCCTACTCACTTAACCTTTGTCACCAATCTTTTTAGAAATATTCTTTTCAAAAAAGAGTATGTTCATTCTTTTCAGTTTGATAACGATGATGGTATCAAGTATTATAAGTAAATCGTCTCACTTCTGTAACGTATGTAATTGAACGGAGTAATCTTTTAAGTTAGAAGTATCTCAGCATTATTTTAAAAACGTACATCAATACAAGTGTATTTATATTCTGAGACTTAAATGCCCTTGAGTTATGTCCTTCGATGAAGTGAAATCAGTTTGTAACCAATGTTTGCAACCAGAACATAGAGAAGAGTTCATGTAGCTAGACCTGCAATGAATCTGGCTTGGTTGAAACTCTGTTCCAGACTAAGTAGAAAAAAAAAAAAAAAAAAAAAAAGATGTTTCTTGTCTTTGACTTTGCTTCTGAGTCCTGATACAACTTTTTAATTCAAGGTTTCTAATTAGAGAATACATTTTTAAAGATGTAGTTTTTTTTTAATTTTATTTTTATAAAAATTATATACATTTAAGATGTATACATGATGCTTTATTATACATCTACATAGTGAAATGATTACTATGGTTAAGATGATTAATGCATCCTTTTTCCACATAGTTACTTTTTTTTTTTTTTTTAATTTAGGAGAACTTGTTGAATTTGTTCAATTTGTTTCTTCAAAAACTAGATGGAAATGTGGCCTTCAAAATTTGTCTTTAAGAACTACAGTAAATTGAGAATCCAGTTTCTCAAAATAGGCTCACTTGGATAGACCGCATCACAATCACTTAGGATGTAAAAGTGGAAGATTCTAGGCCCCAAATCCAAGTTTCCTTCCTCCTCCTCTGAAAGTCTGGAATTTGATCCTGATATTTGTATTTTAAAGAACAACCTCAGCGTTTTGGTCAGCATTAAAATTTAGAGACTATAGGATTACAGGAAGTTGCCCCCCTCCCCACCGCCCCACCGAAAGAAAAATACTTTCTGGGTTCAGAAGATTCACATGAAAATGATTTCTTAAATATACGTCTTAGGTCAGAAAAAATCACTGCAATGATTTTGGTAGTTTCCAAACTCACAAATTCTTTCACAGTTCTACAGAAGCAAAAGTGCCCATCTTTATGGGCTCAGGACAAATAGGAAAAAGATTAAAAGATAAGTTTCTCCAGCTCTGGGTGATGGACAGAGAAAGTATTTAGAGATTCTGGAAATACAGCTGGACAAGGTTGCTGTCACTGAGAAAAGGAAAAAAACAGACCCGAGTTTTGGAAATTAGAGAAGTTATAGGCTGACATTTCCACCGACTTGTCAACAAGGTAAGGTTGTACAGCTGGGATAATGTCAAGTATCTGGTTTCCAAGAGCCACTAGTAAAAGTTTTCTCAAAAACCAGAAAAAAGATTGGAACAATAACATCTCCAAGAACTAAGCACTATTTATAATGTGTTTCTACAGGTTTCCTCATAATTATCATGTTTGGATCAGCCAAAAACACAAAGTGCTAGCATAGTCCTGCCGTTGATGTCTTCACATTTCTTTCCCTCTGAGATCTAACCATAAGAACTTTAGATGAGCAACTTTCTCATGTTCTCTGTCTGTCTGAGCACATCCTACCTTCTCTTCTTTTACCTGTTAACTAATCCTCAAACTAGAGGGCACCAGTTCCACTGAGGGCTTTCATTTGATGGCTGTTTGTTTTGTCACACACCCACCATTTTTACTGCAAGAGATGGGATTGATATACCATTTGATCTGTTTTTATCCAAGTACAATTGTAATCGCTATTTTTACCTAAGAAATTCTAGTATGTTGAGGCTTTTGCCATTTCACAATGAGAACAAACATGCTCTCACTTTCCTTTTGATTATTCTCTACCACTATAGAGCACTTCTAACCTATTGAGTAAGAATAATAGACAAGTAAACAAAAGAAAGAAAGGATGGAAAGGAGAAAGGAAGGTAGGGAAAGAGACAGTTGCTACTTAAAGTGTTCCTTCATATTTTATAACCCTCCTGGTGTGTCCAATATCCATGCAATAAACTGTCAAACTCTTGGTCTGTTAGCAATTCAGAATTTCCGCATAAAATTCTTTCTCATTGAGTCCAATTATAAGACGCAGCAAAAGTCATAATCAGTTTTATCACTTGTCTTGCTTCCACCATCAAAAACTGCTCACGCAAACATCCCATTCCCTACTTAGGAACTTTTATCCCTCCATCTTGTTTCACTCAATTTCTTCAGTCATTCTCTGAGCTTGTGCAGAGCATTCTGCTTTCATTACATCTATTCACTTTCTTTAAGTCCTTCATTATTAATCGCAGATTTCTCGGTCCATCAGTTCAAAGATATCTTCCTATTAATCCAAACTTTCTAACTGCTCTGCCGTTTTGTTCCACAACTTAAACAAATCTCAAATCCTCGCTGAATTCAACTTTCTGTTCTCTTCATTTCTGGACAAGAGCAGCCTACGTGCTGCTGGCAGAAGTCACACATGAAAAAATGTTCATCATCACTAGCCATCAGGGAGATTCAAATTAAAACTACATTGAGATATCACCTTACACCAGTTAGAATGGCCAAAATTAGCAAGACAGGAAACAACATGTGTTGGAGAGGATGTGGAGAAAGGGGAACCCTCTTACACTGTTGGTGGGAATGCAAGTTGGTGCAGCCTCTTTGGAGAACAGTGTGGAGATTCCTCAAGAAATTAAAAATAGAACTTCTTCATGATCCTGCCATTGCACTACTAGGTATTTACCCCAAAGATACAGATGTAGTGAAAAGAAGGGCCATCTGTACCCCAATGTTTATAGCAGCAATGGCCACGGTCGCCAAACTGTGGAAAGAACCAAGATACCCTTCAACAGACGAATGGATAAGGAAGATGTGGTCCATATACACTATGGAGTATTATGCCTCCATCAGAAAGGACGGATACCCAACTTTTGTAGCAACATGGATGGGGCTGGAAGAGGTTATACTGAGTGAAATAAGTCAAGCAGAGAGAATCAATTATCATATGGTTTCACTTATTTGTGGAGCATAACAAATAGCATGGAGGACATGGGGAGATGGAGAGGAGAAGGGAATTGGGGGAAATTGGAAGGGGAGGTGAACCATGAGAGACTATGGGCTCTGAAAAACAATCTGAGGGTTTTGAAGGGGCAGGGGATGGGAGGTGGGGGTACCAGGTGGTGGGTATTATAGAGTTCACGGATTGCATGGAGCATTGGGTGTGGTGCAAAAAAAATGAATACTGTTATGCTGAAATTAAAAAAAAATTAAAAAAAAGAAGTCACACAACTGAGAACGTGGACATGGGGCTTCATATATGTTTTTATTGGTGATAAACTAATCCTATAAGCCTATTAATATTCTTTAATGAATATACTCTCCTATAATCCCCTTTCATCACTGCTTTGTACAAAGAAAATAGAAGGAATCTGATTGAAATTTACTCATTTCACAGATGCTAAGTGTACAGAGCTTTTTGCTTTTTTCAGTTGTTAAAACAAAGATAGCCCTATTTCTATTCAAATATCTTCTAAGTATTTTAGATTGCATCAGTACCAAATCTTTTTACTTTGTCTTATATATTATAAATTGAAACTCCCCCAGTCTACTAGATTTTTCTTACATGTATATATATTTTAATAAAAGTAGGGAAGCAGACAGGAATTAATTGAGGTATGCAGTCTATGCAGCATTTCAACAACAAAGGTCACATAAGGATAACTGTGGGAGTCCTCTTACCTGTGTCTCCAAGTATTTGATGATCTAGAAATATATTGCTCAACTCATTATTTTATCCCACATGATCTCAGAACTAAAATTAGCTAAAAAGTCTCATCCTGTTATTAGAATACAGATTGTGAACCAGCACAGAGGATTATTATTAGAAATATAAGGCAAAATGAAAAATTCAATAGAATATTAGAAAAAATTATATAATGCTTACTATGTGTTGCTATTATACAATTGGTGTCTACAGATTACCTATATTACCTATTATTATATCCTCAAGTAAACTTCATTTTAAATGAAAAGTGAAAAAAAAACAAGGAGAATTCATGAGGATATGGGGATATTAAAAAAAACAAAATGAGTAGTCAAGCCAAAGTGAAGGTGAAAGAAATGGTATACCAGGAAGAAACTGGTAAGATTTCAAATAAATTATTAGTGATTTTAAAAATGTCCTGCTGTATATTGAGTCTAATACTTTCATAAGAAAGATAAAATGGAAAAATATCCTAAATTTTCACTGTTTAATTCAAATAGAAATAGATTTTGAACTGATTTAATGAAATTGAAATCTTATGCCAATAACATCTTAAATATCATCATCATTACAATTACTACTGTAATGATTTTTTTCAGGAATGCCTAAATATTTACATAATAACATTGTGCTTTTAAACTTTTTTCTTATTGTTACCATAGTGAAAATTTACTCTATATAATTTAAGAATATTTTGTTTTGTTGTTTTAAGGAAATAGATAAACTAGATATTCTTTTCCATAACATTTTTTAAAAGGGGAGACTAATCTATAAAATTAAAAGAAAACATTTGTAAAATTGCATTTTCTTTTATCTTAATGATTATTACAAGCTTATATACATCATCATAGTTTTAAGTACCTAAACTTTCTAAAACTAATTTAGACTCTTTTAGTAATATGCATACTGAGTAAGAACAATGTGCACTGAATGTTCTATGAATTAGAAATCAGTGCTGCAAAGACTGTGCTCAAAAAAAATAAGCAGCCATAGAAACAGCTGGAAAAAAATTATGCTTATCCAGCCTTATGAAATGTAGTTTAAAATGAAAGAAATGAGGAAAATGTTATTCATAATTTCTTTTAGACACAAAAGAATCATAAAAAGGCTCCCGGAGGACTAGTGTACTCAATTCCCCCTAATGCTAAAGAACAGATTCCAGAAAAAGTCTCTAAGAATATAATAACATGACTTGTCAAAACTGGACTTGTTTTTAGTTCTTATAATTTAGAAAAAAAGATGTAAAGTCCTTGTTCTGAAATACAGAACAAAATTGAAGTTATAATTATACAAAAGACCACACAGTGCAGCTGCAAAATCCCTTATATTACTCCCTAACTTTAATTCCCAGAATTAATCCCGATCTTATTGACTGCCTTATTAGCTGCTGTAAATAGCAAAGCAAAGTGTGTTTGTGGGAGGAAGTTGGAGGTGTCTGAGTAGAGGGTGACGAATGGCATTATGATAATGTACTCTCCCCATCTAGAATGGTATATTCAATTCCCAAGTATCTGAAAAAGCATATCAAAAATATTGATAATAATATCAAAAATTTATTGCTTTCATAATTAAACTTGATATATTTAATATATTTTTTTAATTTTACACGGACTTAGAGCATCTGTTCTTCTGATCTGTTAAAGAACACAACAGAATATAATTATTGTGATTTTCTCCCCTGGTAATGCTACCCTAATTTTTCTTGTGTTAAACTAGTTCTTCTTTGCTTTTCAGGTACACAATGTTAAGTGCTCACAACTATTGATTATGACTTCTCCAAAAACCCTGTATTTTCATTTAGCTTATGTTAATCTATCATTTGATTATATAATATAGCACATTCATTTGCTTTTATTACTGCTTTGGGTGTCTATTTTGGATCTCTCATAGTTTCGCATAGTAGCTATTTTAAAGATGTATTCCTAAGTATGTTCCTGATATGTATTTCATATATGGTCTGGAGTAATATAGATTGGGGAACTTAACATGCTCAGGAATGGTCCATAGTTAGTCATAGCCAAAGATTACAATTGCACACTCTTACCAGGGGGTAATTTAGGGAACTAAGTGTACATAAGCCAATATAGGCCCTATATCCCTCTTTCTAATAGTCATTGGTTCAGGAAAACACATGAATGGGTTTGCAAATTTTGACTATTTTGAAATGTCAAATTTGATTCTTCAGGTTCTAATAATTATAATTCTTCATTTCCCATTAGTTTACTAAAATGAATACTAAGAACTAACTGAATAATAGTTGAAAACCAAGGGAATCTCTTTTTTTTTAACTGAGATAAAATTGATATATACCATTATATTAGTTTCAGATGTACAACATAACAAATCAACATTTATATATATTGTGAAATAATCACCATAATAAGTCTAGTTAACATCCATCATCATACAAAGTTAAATACTTTCTCTATGATGAGAAGTTTCAAGATTTACTCTCTTAGCAAGATTCAAATAAGCAATACAATATTATTAACTATTGTCACCAGGCTGTACATTTTATCCCCAGGACTTATTTATTTCATAACTGGAACTTTGTACCTTCTTACCACCTTCACCCACTTTACCTACCCCCCAACTCCCATCTTTGTCAACCATCAATCTAAATTATTCAAAATTATAAAGAAGAATCTTAACAAAAGTAACTATAGCTAAAGAAATGCATTTGCAAAAACTAAGGAAGAAGTTTTCCTTCAGACAATATTCTAATCTATTCCAAAATGACTTATTTCTGCATCATTCTACTGAACTCACTCTTACAAAAACTATCGACTCATTGTTGCCAAAATATGAATACACCATTGTCCTCCTTGTACATTATCTATTTGTAGCATTTAATGCAGCTGACTTTTTCCTCACTTAAATATTCTGATGTGCTCTTCAGTTTTGTTTCTAGATCACTGGAAACTCCTTTTTACTGTGTTACACAAACCAAACTGTGATGAAAAGTCAGTTCTCATTCCCTCTTCTCTACATGTTTTTCTCCTTAATTTTATCAATTTTATTTTTTTAATTTTATTAATTTTATTTAATCTCCTTAATTTTATTACTTTATATGTTTGTAATTCCCAGATTTATCCTTTACCCTGTACTCCAGTTTCTTCTATCCATTTGCATGCATAGTTTCCCACTTGTGTTTCTAACAGTATTTGAAACCTAACAAGTTACAAAAACATCAATCATTTTCTTTCTTCTAGAACATTATCCAGCATATGCTCAGTTCTCCTCTACTTCAGTACATGTCATCATCAGCCATCCATCTGTTTTATCCAAATTCAGGAGTAAACCATAATTTTACACTTCCCTCACTGTCCACATCCTTGAAGCTGTGGTTAAAATCCTTTTGGATCCATGGCTAAAATGTATCCTTAAGCTGTCTAGTTCTTCCAATGTTATTACCATAGACATAGTTTGTCATCTTCATCTGCTTGCCTTGCAAAATAAAATAGTTTATCATCCCTGCTCTCATGGTTGCTGCCCTAAGATTCCTTCTCCACCAAATCCTAGAGTTAATTCTTTTACATAAATCAGATTATATCATTCCCTTAATTAGAAACCTCAAAACTTTCTCTGTGCATGAGAATACAATCTAAACTCTGTATTGTGCCTACTAAACCTTGCATGACCTACTTACACTTACCCTCTGAGATCTTAAACTTATCTCAGGTCACTGACCCTTTGGCTGTGTTATCATTCCAGTGTCCAAAATGTTTGTGTTTTCCCTCTCCCTTATTCTGTCAGATGTCTATTATTATCCCAAATTATGGAGAAAGCTACTAAAGTTCAGGATGTAGCACACAATTTTTGGTATGTTGGAAGAAAAGACATAGAGTCACAGAAAAGTGCTGGAAAGTCACATTATCCTTAGAGCTTTCAGGTCAGCCTTCCAGATTATATTGCAGATATAGTATCTTCGCAAGAAGAGAGAGCAAGTATTATTTGCTTTAAAAGAGATGTATGTATTAAAACTTTTAAGGAAATCAAACAAAAAACTAAACAAAAATAAAATCAATTGTCTCTTATGACTAAAAAGAAAACTGGGCTAGTTAGCAGTATTAGAAACTGAGCTGCAAGAAATAGGTACTTAAAGGTCCTGAAAACTTGCTTCTCTGGTTTATTCCTGTTTTCAATGTAAAGCCGGGGGAGGGGGAGAGGAAACAAATAAACCAACAAAAAGTATACAGTTTGGAAAGGAAAAAGTAATGCCACTATTTTTATTCTTAGATTATTTGATCATCTATAAAGAAAATGTAAAATCTACAAAAAAATGAAAAAAACTCTAGTGAGATCATGAGTTTGCTTACAGCAATTGTAGGGTTAAAAAAATCAATATAAAAATAAAATTCATTTCCATATAACTCAAAGAACATTTAGGAATTAGAAAAATTATGCTTTCATATACTGATAAATTATAATATATTTTAAGAAGAAATCTGACTAAATTTATATGAGATCTCTATACTTAAAATGGAAAAAAATTACTTAGAAAAATTAAGGAAAATCTAAACTTAAAAAAATGCTATATAGTCCTTACATTAAAAAACCCTCAATATAGTTAAATGCCATTTCTCCCCCAAACCAATCTGTAGATTAGGTCCTATCTTCATCATAATCCTTGCAAGCAGGGTTTTTAACCTTTGTCAGAAATTAAGGTACTATTTCCAAAATCCATCGAGAAATACAAAGAACATAAAATAGCCAAGACTATTGCAAAAAAAAAAAAAAAGAGGGGAATGTAGGAACATATGCTGTGTGACTTCATGCTTATTATTAAGATATAGTCATTAAGAAAGCATGGTATAAGAATCAAGAGAGACAAATAGAAATAAAAAAATAAAGTTTAAATTAAACTTCAAAAAAAAAAAAGACAATAGATCAACAGAACAGGACTCCAGAAATAAGCCAACAAATATAAGTTTGATTATGAGTTCATTAAAGAAAGGACAGTCGTACAACATAGTTCTAGAATAACTGGGCAGTTATATGATGAAAAATAAACTTTAATCCATAATTTGCACTTCATAAAAATTAACTCAGTATATCATAGACAAGTGAAAAAGTGTAGAGCTCTAAGAGCAAAATATAAGGGAAAATCATTTTAGTTTAGGCAAAGATTTCTTGCAAATAGTACCCCAAAACTCAAACCTCTTAACAGAATAAATTGATAAAAATTGATTTCATGACGTTAGAATTGCTCTTTCAAAAACAGTTAGAAAAAGGCAATAATCAGTTTGGAAAAAAAATACTAACAAATATTTTAAAGTTTGTATCTAGAATACATAAAGAACTTTTGAAACTCAACTGTAAAAAAGCAACCATTTAAAAAACTGAGCAAATAATTCAGGCAGACATTTCATCAGTGATGATATACAGGAATGCCAAACATAAAAAGATGCTCAGCACCATTAGTCATAAAAGATATCCAAATAAATCAACAATAAGATAAAAATACTAACTTCTAAAACAGTTGAAATTAGATTAACCTTAACAATTCTTGCAGAGGAAGCAATTTTCAAAGCCTACCTATTTGATTTGAGTTTCTTATTATACTGAAAGTATTCCAACCAATACCATTTGGAAACTTCTCAAGCAAAGCTTAAACTTTGAAATGATACTAGTAATTCTCATACCCTTATAAGGTAGGTGATCTTGGCAGAAACGCTTTCTTGAGAAACAGGTGTTGAGGTAAAGTTTCTTGAAACTGGAGTCTGTGACACATGAGCCTATAGAAACCTTATAGGATTGGTGATGATATAAAGTCAGTAGAGTAGGTAAATATGGTCTTTCACAGCAAGAATACATAACAGTATTTGCAGATCAGATTATTCTCTTAAAAGATCTTAGTTTAGGAGTTGCAAAGAGATAAAGGAAGAATCAGTAGGTGAAAAATGACAGCTATCAGAAAATGAGTTTTATTAACTATTCATTCATTTAACAAACATCTTGAATGATTTATTTGTGGCTGGTATTGCTTATTGTACTGAGGATACCAACGGAATAGTGTCGGACACCTTCGCCCTCATAGACTTATGTTAAGATAAATCTTCCACGGTAAAAACAACACACAAGTTATCTCTCATTACACAGATCCTTTCCTGAAAAAAGTGCAATTTTTTGAGGCACCTATGACGAACATTATTACAGCACTATAACTAAATTACATTGCTAACTTATTAAGAATTGTTATTAAACCTGGATATATATCCGAGTTTGACTACAAAATCTTGTAATATATTTTCTTTCTTTTTTTTTTTTTTTTTTTAGATTTTGTTTATTTATTTATTTGACAGACAGAGATCACAAGTAGTCAGAGAGGCAGTCCGGGGGGCGGGGTAAGCCGGCTCCCTGCTGAGCAGAGAACCCAATATGGGACTTGATCCCAGGACTCTGAGATAATGACCTAAGTCGAAGGCAGAAGCTTAACCCACTGATCCACCCAGGCACCTCTTGGAATATATTTTCAATAACCCCAAGTCATATCTTATTGAGAAACAATATGCATTTCATTCAGACAAATTAGACACTATACTTTGGAAACATAAGTTCCAGCATTTGATAGGAAGCAGCATTGCAACAAATGGTCAATGGCTATTAAAATAAGGGGCACCTGAGATATTCAATTATGTTTTATATAAAAAATGTAGAGTATCTCAACAACCGGTGCCAGTCCAAGAGGTAGTCCAAAATGCTGCTTATCATGACTTAAAGGACTATCAAAGCATTGCAGAAGCAATATTATATCACATAATTTTACACTGACCAGGTATTAATGATTTCATAAAATCTACACTTTCACTTTTCACCATCGCTTGGCTGGGTGGTGGAAAGCCGTGAAGTTTGGTTGAGGAATGATAATGAGGGATGGTGGGCCATAGTCCTCTGCATGGCAGGGCTCTTCATTTCCTGAAAGTTGCTTTTGGTTGAACTCCTTTGCCTGAATCTGTTACTTGGAAAGAAGCTATTAAATTAATGAACCAAGTTAGGATATGCTCACAAATATTTTATATATGTAAATATAAATATAAATATATAAATATATATATATGAGGTTCAGTCTCAGGTAAGAGATCAGGACTGATAAGCATATAATATATTAGCACAAAATTAATGTGTAAGCCAAGAGAATAGATGATATCCCTAAAGAAATAAAAACAGGTATTTGAAACAACCCAAAATGGGGCACCTGGGTGGCTCCATGGGTTAAAGCCTCTGCCTTCAGCTTAGGTCATGATCCCAGGGTTCTGGGATGGAGCCCCGCATAGGGCTCCCTGCTCAGAGAGGAGCCTGCTTCCCCCTCTTTTCTCTCTGACTGTCTCTCTGCCTACTTGTGATCTCTGTCTGTCGAATAAATAAATAAAATCTTAAAAAAAAACAAATAAATAAATAAATAAATATTTAAAGCAAAACAAAACCCAAACTAAAATTGTAAAAGAAAGAGGGGGAAAAAAAAAAAAAAAGGTTGCTCTCAGAGAAAACAGAACAAAGGCACAAATTGAAGAGGTGGGTTAAAATTCAGCATTTTAATTTTATAAACCAGGAAGACATATTTGAAGAAAAGAAGCTTGTGGTTAATGCTAATAGCTGCTGTCAGTGGGCAGAAATCATGCTTGCTGATTTTACACAGCTCTCACTAGAGACAAATCCAACTGCTAAAATCAGCATCACAGAATTACTGATCTATATGTGTTTTGCACCAACCAAAATATTTTATTGGTTTCATTATTTGTTCAGCTATAAAGGACTCCAGGAAAACTAGTTTTAAGATAAAACTTTGAGGAGTTTGTGTGTCTAGTTAAACAAACAAACAAAAAAAATCTGCAGAAAATGTTATTGAAAATTCAGGGCCTAGGCAATTTTGTTTTTAAGCACAAAATTAAATTGTAACATTTGTCTGGATTATGAAGTCTCTGGTTAGCTTTCAGGGAAAACTAAACAATATAAGGAACAATATAAACTAACACATATAGAGATGAGAAAGGGATATTCCTAAAACAATTGGATTAAGACCAATTGTAGGTTAAAACTAGATTTTCCCTCATGCTAAAATTGTATATCTCTTCTGGATTAATCATTTCTCTAGCAGGAGACTAAATATCATTTTAATTTGAGTCACTCACCACAAAGGAGCTAAGGGATGAGATACTTACTCAGACTATAAAACTTCAAATCTTGGGGACTGAATAATTTGCCTGAATGAAATGTGTACTGTTTCTCAATAAGATATGGTGTTGTGTTTGTTGAAAATATATTCCAAGATTTTGTAGTCAAACTAGGATGCAAATCCATGTTTAATAGCCATTCTTAAACAGTTAACAATATAATTTAGTTGATTAGTGCAAGATAATGTTTGCCATAGGTGCCTCATAAGACTATAGTAATAAGTATCAAATGCATTTTAGAAGTGCAAAACTAATATATGGTACTATTATATATAAATTGTCTTATGTTTAGAAGTTTTATGTTTTTGCATTGTTTGTTAATGCCCTTATTATTTATGAAAAAAACAAGACAATCCTGATTTTCTATTATAGATTTGACATTATATTACAATTACATTAAAAAAGAAATATCCTTTGGGATGCCTGAGTGGCTCAGTTGGTCAAGTTGCCCTGATTCTTGATTTCGGCTCAGGTCATGATCTCAGGGTCCTGAGATGGGGCTCACCCTCCTGGGCTCTGTGCTCAACCCTCAGCTGGGAGTCTGATTGAGATTCTCTCCCTCTCCCTCTAATCCTCCCCCAGTTTTTGTGTTCACTTGCTCTCTCTCTCAAACACATAAATAAGTCTTTAAAGACAAAGAAAATAAATTCCCACGTCTATCCTAGATAATTACATATGATTGACAAACATTTGTATGATAGTGAATTATGTCAAATTTCCAAAACTCAAATGTTATTTCTTATTATTGTTTTTAAATTTGCTTAAAGAGGGGGTGCCTGGGTGGCTCAGTGGGTTAAAGCCTCTGCCTTCAGCTCAGGTCATGATCCCAGGGTCCTGGGATCGAGCCCCACATCGGGCTCTCTGCTCAGCGGGGAGCCTGCTTCCCTCTCTCTCTCTCTGTGCCTGCCTCTCTGCCTACTTGTGATCTCTGTCTGTCAAATAAGTAAATAAAATCTTTAAAATAAATAAATAAATTTGCTTAAAGAGATTTGAAGAACTCAACTGACTTAGTGACAATTTTTATATAAATTCATTATCTCATTCATTCAGTAAATATACTCGGGACCCCAGAAGTGTTGTGCTGAGAACCAAAAATCAAGGCAAAGTATTTGGTCATAAGGAACCTATTTTATTTTAAGTAGAATGAAGCAATCAATAAATAATATGTATAATTGGAAAAGTTCGTATAAAATATGAAATGCACTAAAGAGGTGACCAATGTGACAAAGATGGAGATTGTGGGAGGCAACCTTTTACAGGGGTATTCAAGGAAGGTGGTTTCTGAGGACTTAACATTTTTTCACAGACAGGGAGTCAACCTGGAGATAACAGGGCAAACATCTGTATGTTTGGTTCAAGGAGATGCCTCAGGGGAAAGAGCAGCCTGCTCCTGATGATATGGAATCCACAGGCAACGGTCAGGGGTTTGTGGTTCAAGTGGCATAAACTGCAAAACCCTGAAACACAGCAATTTACTCTATCTAGAAGATCCAAAAAGAGTTAAGAATCAGAAACTAGAAAATGTCAGCTATTAATTTTCAAGACTGATCTCAGTTTAACTTAAGCAGAGAATGAGGGTAAGCTACCCATCAAAATTTAGCATAAATATTTATTCAAATGGAAAACAGAGCTTAGAAATTAAGAATACTATTAACAAACTCTGTTCTACAATGCTGGAAAGGATATATTAAACTTAAAAAAGAAAGAAACGACATGTAAGGAAAACAATTAAAACAACAACAAAAAAGGCAAAGATAACATTTCTATGTATTTTATGGTAAATAACAGCATTCATCCAAACATAGAACAATTTAGAACATACAGAATAATCATCTAGACTATCCAGATGGCAGAATTGACCTTTTTACATATTCTGACAATTCCTTTAGTCTATATTATTTTTTTCCAAGTCAAGCGAGAATTTCACAGTAATATAACTGTATAGAAATCAGAAATTCTTAATATATATGTTTACTTCAAAGAGTGGGGCAAGATTGTTACTTTCTCTGTCAATTGGAGTCTTTAATCTCCACCTAGTAAATCATTTATATCAGTGTATTTCAATCCCAACCTACATCTACAAGAGGTGGACAACTATTGTCCATGAAACTCATTCATAACTTTTAAAGATGATACACAGATCAATATTAGGATGGTCATTTTGCTTTTTAGAATTCCACAATATGCCAGAAACTTAGACTCTAAAAGCAGGAGATGATTCTTTTTTTTTTTTAAAAGATTTTATTTATTTTTATTCATGAGAGACACACACAGAGAAAGAGAGAGAGAGAGAGAAAGAGAGAGGCAGAGGAAGAAGCAGGCTCCCCACTGAGCAAGGGTCCCGATGTGGGACTCAATCCCAGGACCCCAGGATGATAACCTGAGCTAAAGGCAGATGCTTAACCATCTGAGCCACCCAGGCGCACCTGGGAGATGATTCTTTTGCTATCTGTTCAACATTGTAAATGCTTCAGGAAAATTTTTATAAAGAAAGAGAAATGGTTTCTTCATAATAAAAAATATTCAAAATCATTTGATATTACATAAAATTAAACATAATCTTAGGAAATACTAAGGAAATACACCCACTAAATCACACGCTTTATAAATGACTTGAAAGGCAAAGTACCAACAGCATAATTTGGAAAAATAAGGATTTTTTTTCCTGAGGTTTTATAGGAATATAAATGTCTTACCTCTGTCAATGATATTTTATATATAACCAATAAAAGCAAATATTTTTTAAGCATTGTGAGGCATTGTATTTATGGGTCAGACCTTGAATTCTTGACAGATTTGTGATCATTTGAGACAGGAAATCATTGGGTAATTTTCTCATCTATAAACAAGTAAGCAACTATTACAGCCGCTCTCCAGGCTTTAGAGGATGTTATAGTTGAAATTCTAATAATTTAAATGATTAAATGACTGCAACATAGGCTACATAAGAAATATATGAAAGCAACAGAAGCATCATCCTTCATGAAGAAATTTTCTAAATGTGTGTATAAGTTTCAACTCTTCGTGAGGAAATCAGGAAGTTGTCCAAAGTACTTAGTATCATAGAATACAGGGATGTTTATCCTTCTCTTTTTAATAATGTTCTTTTAATTACTTTGGTTAGTCAGCTCTTATTATTTTGCTCTATCCATGGGTGTTTCTGTAGTTCATTTGGTATTGTTACTGCTATTGATATTACTGATGTTGCTTTACTGTTATTATGTATTATGCTCCTACCATAAGCCAGAAAATTCTCTGTGCATTCCATCAAATTGCACATAGCTTAGAACCAAAATATGTGCTTGTCTTTTACAGAGCTCAAGAAAGTATCATCAATCTGTGTTGCCTCTTGGTGTAAAGCATGTATGTGTTTGAAGTATTTTACCTGAGCTACTGTGTCCAAGAAGACGTTACACACAGAGTAATATGTAACAGCTATGAACACTAGAAAATCACTACTATATTGGTTCCCTCTCCACCATCTGGGAGAGGAAAATAGCTCTTATGTTATAGGTTCATGTTCAGAATAGTATGATAGCTCCAAGGATAATAGCCAGCCTTCCTGGGGTTCATAAAAAAAATGTACTTGCAGAGATGTTGATGAAATAAAGTCTCTGCATTAATAAATTGTTGAAAGATACACTTGAAGTAAACTTTAACTATTTACAGGTTCTAACTAATAGGGGACCACCATTAGAGAAGTGACCATTTTAGCAATGCAGAACCTGAAAAAAAGACACTGAGTCATATGAAAGGAGATCAAAAGATGGAAATCCAAGGGAGACAGTCAACCAACATATAAAAAATGCACAATATATGTGAGAAATTCCCCTGAATTTTATAACAATTCAAAGAAAGAAAAATCTCTCTAGTTGTCAAGGAAATACATAATTAGAGCAACAAATGAGCTTAACTATACAATTGAGAGTAAACAGAAAAATGAAAAGACCAAAAGACCCACTTCTATGGATGGAAATGAGGGGAATAATCTTATAGATCAATGATGGCAATTTAAACTGTTATAGCTTTCTTGTAAAACAAACTGAAAAAACATACAACATGAAAACATATATATGCAAATGTAAGCTTGTATGTGTATACATATATGTGCACACAGATGTGTGTAGCAGTTTGTAATAGAAACATATTCCATATGAATGTTGTAAATGATTGACTATATTAATAAGTAGCTAATGTATACCATACAGTATCTCATAGATATGTAGTTATGACAGATGGGACTTTGTCTATTATAAACTAAAAAATTTTATATAATAAAATCCCATTAAAGTGAGTGAGAACAAGGGGCGCCTGGGTGGCTCAGTGGGTTAAGCTGCTGCCTTCGGCTCAGGTCATGATCTCAGGGTCCTGGGATGGAGCCCCGCATCGGGCTCTCTGCTCAGCAGGGGGCCTGCTTCCCTTCCTCTCTCTCTGCCTGCCTCTCTGTCTACTGTGATCTCTCTCTGTCAAATAAATAAATAAAATCTTTAAAAAAAAATAAAGTGAGTGAGAACAGCTTTTCAGTATGTGTGATTATATATTTGTTTATTATGATGAGCATGAGAAGGCTTTGGGATAATACAGAAATGACATAAAATGGGAAGAGCTTAGGGACTTCTGAAAGGGAATAAAATAGGACAAAGTGAGTTACAGTGAACAAAAACCACTAAAACATACATCCAAAACTAAACAGCATAGAGATCTCACTAAGTTTCACAACTTTAACCACCTCTTAGTTTTGGCACACTTGTCATTTGTGTTAACATCCCTAAAACTTCTCCTGAACTCCAGGCTCTTATATCCAAATGTGTTTTCAATTTTTATTTATCTAATAATCATCATACATTTGATGTGTTTTAAATAACAGTCTTGATTTTTCTCTACAAACCTGTTTCTTTTCACTGTTTCCTCATGAGGAAAGAGGAAAACCAATTTTCTAAATGAATCTTAGAGCTCCTCTCTGAAAGTCCTCCTCCTATCCTTAAAGTATATCCTGATTCTGATTCATTTCACTGTCTCATACAAGCAGCTATGCAGATCCAAAGTATCATGATTTCTTTCCTAGGTGATTGCAATGAATAATCCCTGAGGTTGCCCCACTTTGCTTCTCTAGTGTCAATTCAAAAGCACAATCACTTTGCTAAAAAATAATTAATATATTAGTGTTCTGCTAAGCTTGCTATAGTTTTCAGTCTTATGTTGAATAGTACCCACAGACCTGTCAAAGTCTTAGAAGGTCAGCTTCCAGATTTCCTCTCTGATCTCATCTTCTAAAGCTTTTACTCATTCTGGTGTAGCCATTCTGGCCTCATTGCTGCTAATCAAACTCATCAAGCACATTCATTCCCAAACCACGGCCTTAATTCTTGCTCATTACATCCACTGTGTTTTTCCTCCTGATATTCATGTCTTGTTCCCTCACTACCTTCAGTTCTCTGTTCAAATTTCGCTTTATCACGTGTTTTTCCCAAGTGACCTACATAAAATGAAACTTCCACACCAACCCTTGTACCCCATCACTCCCATTACTCCATATTACCACCACTTCAAACACCCCCTAATGCGTGCGTGTGCACATGCGCACGCACACACACACACACACACACACACACACAAACACGTAATAGAAAAAAGAGAGATGAGAGAGAGAGAAATGAAAAGTGTCCCCAACCATTTCTCTCAGCACCATGTCTTTGAAACTTTGTTTTTAGAAATGAACATGTTTAATGGTAGAATTATTTAAAGAATCAAGGTATTTTATTACTAAAAATGCCCAATTATTTTATATTTTTCAAAACAGTCTCTTTTTCTGGTTGCCTTATCTTTTCACAATAGCAATGTTAGTATATAACATATACTATGTTAGTATATAACATATACATAGCTGTCTCCTCAGAGACAGCTGTAAGCACCTCTTCTTCATTAGGTCACACTCAAGTTGGCAAGGTGTCAGCATCTTTCTTCTCCTTTTTGTTCCCACTATCACCACTGTCATAGAACTAGCTCTTGTTCTCTGTCTCATAGATTCCATAGATCCTATCTATTTTCAGCTCACGAACATATTTGT
This sequence comes from Neogale vison, assembly GCF_020171115.1. Taxonomy (NCBI): domain Eukaryota; kingdom Metazoa; phylum Chordata; class Mammalia; order Carnivora; family Mustelidae; genus Neogale; species Neogale vison. The sequence continues at coordinate 295,035,645 of NC_058091.1, forward strand.
TACAATTTCCCTAACCACTTTATAAGGTCTAATCATATTTGCAACATACAGGATTTTTCACCTTGATTTTGGGGCTCGTTTCTCTATAAATATCATAAGGTGTCCCCAATTTTTAAATCCTATGCTTTTTTCAAAGATCCAGTTGAAATGTCTATGTTATTATATTTCTTCCCTAGAAACATTATCTCGAATTGACCTGCTACTTGAACTCACAGCATTTTAGGCTTTTATCCCATCCAACATGATATAATAGTTATTTGCATATATCATAAAAGCAGGTACATCTTCGAAAATACAGATTGTTGCATTCGTCTTTACGTATCTAAGAGGTTACTGGGTTCAAAGAAATAGATATAAAGTGTATCAATAAATAACTCAAAATCCTATGATAAAATTAAACTTTAAATAATAAACTGAGTGATGTGTTACCATGATAAGACTACAGAATGGTAATTTTATCTACTGAAAAATGGGAAAGAATGGGGCGCCTGGGTGGCTCAGTGGGTTAAGCCACTGCCTTCGGCTCAGGTAATGATCCCAGGGTCCTGGGATCGAGTCCCGTATCGGGATCTCTGCTCAGCAGGGAGACTGCTTCCCCCCCCCCTCTCTGCCTGCCTCTCTGCCTGCTTGTGATCTCTCTCTCTGTCAAATAAATAAATAAAAATATTTTTTAAAAAATGAGAAAGAAAATGAGTGGTACATTCAAAACTGCTGGATGGGTGATGAGCATGTTAAAAATACATTGTTTAACAATTCATGAAAATGGAACTTTATTTAATTTATTTAATTTATTTTTCTCTGGCTAGACTCCTCGTGTATCTATAACTAAAAGACACTATCACTATTGAGTTGTTTGTTTTAAATTGGTTTGTTTGATCATGTGTTTGTCAACAGTCTGGTCAGTATTAGCACCAGCTCCGAGTTACAACAAGGAAGGTGCTGCCTCAGGATGTCACTCATCCTTGCAAGCCTGCTTTCACCTAGGTCCCACGCTAAAGACCTTGTTCAGCAGAAGCCACTGGTTTCCTTTCCACTGAACAGGGACAGTCTGTATATGGCACCATTGCTAACACGCCTCCTTCTCCTGAGAAAGCTTGCAGAGAGGAGGACAGCCTCCTCTCTATCTTTCTGTGTTTAGATACAACTATGTAATCTGAGACCAGCTTGACCCAAGAGAAATTTGACGTTAGGATATCTGACAAATGGGCACCTCATCTCTCCTTACTGCATTTTCTGGATCTCTTGCTTCTTTAGTACGAGTTACATAACAAGACATACATGGGAAAAAATAACCCAGTTATGCAAACAAATCTACCAAATGACTCCAGGTTTACAAAAGTAATGTGATGGGTATACCATGTACCAGCCCATCCTATTAACTTATGGTCCTATTTCTATAAAACATTATTTGGCATAGATACAGGAATTCATCAATCTCCTAATGTACTATATATGTTCCTCCAAATTATGGAGTATATTTGGCATAATTAAGCTTCCTAGTATTCTCCCCATGATTGAAACACATACATATAGAACTCTAGAGATACTGTCTAAACATTTCCCCTTTGCTTTTCCTTTAAGAACTGCTGCATGTATATTTAAAAATGATTAGACATACCAACTTACAATTCAAAAGAACTGAATGTTGTCACTTGTTTTGTCACAGAACACATGCAATAGCCATAAAGAACATGGTTCACATTCAGCAACTGAGATACCCGAAAAGAGATAACATGAAAACTCAATTTTATGTACTAGAAAGTGAATAAAATGCAAAAAAAAAGTAAGAGAAGAAAAAAATAAAATGAAATATTTTTACTTAAAAATGATTTACTTCTTTAAATAGACATTCTTTTGTGAAATTACTAAAATTGTATCCTTTTGGAGGGGGAGGAAAGGTGGAGTGTGGGGTTTCCAGAAAAGGCAAACAGGAGCTTACAGGGTGTGGTGTGTGGGTTCTGGTGATTGTGGGGAAGAAGTGTGGTCCTGATGGGAGGGGCAGTGAGAAAATGGGGGCCTCTGAGCCTCAGAGGGTGTTCAGAGAATGGTGCAATCAGGCTGGAGGCAGAGGCAGTAGCACTGTACCACTCTTCCCAGAGGACACTTAATCTGGCAGGATCTCAGAACTTCTACAGGGGCAGCAGCCAAGTGCTGTCGTGAGAAATACCCAGAGGTCCCTTGTCCCAGACTCCTCTAGAATGAGCTTGGCTCATGCCACTATCAAACTAACCTCAGTCGTTGGTGATACCTCCCCTCCTGAACATTACAGACCAGTGCTCAAGGAGCCATTCAATATCTACCGAAAAAGTTTTTTAAAAAAGTATATTATTGCAGGCAACAGAGACACAAATAAAAATAAATAACTATGAAAGTAGGAAAACTGTGATTTTAAATGGGCAGATGACAAAATTTGAAAAAAATAAAAATATCAGTTAATTATGAAATCTAGGGTTATAAAATGGAAGTATCCTCCATAAAAATACAAACCATTGAACTTAAAAGCAGTAATACACACATATATATTTATAGATACATGCATATTTAAAATATATATATAAGTAACTGCATTGTATATATATAAAGAGAGAGAGAGAGATCATTTTCACAAAATGTACCACAACAAATATACAGAGAGGAGCATAGGTGAGAAATACCATTAGCGAATTATTTGTGATATTCTAAAATGTGGAATCTATGTGTGCTATTTCATTGCTGCATGTTAATCCTTGAAATATCCAGAGGGATCATGCAAAAATGAAAAGAATATCCTAGCAACATATAAGAGAAAAAATTATAAAAACAATGAAAGTGGCAGAAGATCAAGGAATCAAACAACAGTATATATACATTTTCACCATTTCCACTATTACTTGATCCAAAGTCCATCAAGATTACTGCAAGGGTTTTACTGTCTTCCCAAATCTCTCTATACCCTGACTCAATATAGCAGCTAGGATGAGCCTTATGTGTTAGATCATTTTAAATTTCTTTTCTGGTATGTACACTGCAATAGTGTCTTAAGTCACTCAAAATTAAAGTCAGTCATTACCACCACCAAAAAGACCAGGTGATTTGCACAATCCTAGTCTTTCTATCAAAACTTACCTACTCTTCCTTTCACTCTATTGAAGTCAAAATGATGCTCCTTCATTTCCTTCAGCATTGCCTGACAACAGTGTCCATGCTGTAATTTCTGAGCGCTATCTTACATAGCCATAGCAGAGGGATAGAGAGAAAGAAGAAACAATTTTTATGGTATAATATAATCCTTAAAATAAATTTGATAGAAATAGTGAAAGGAAAATAAAACTAGACGTCAATCTCATTTATAAGCTTGGACATGAACATTATTGGTAAATATTCTGTGTTTTATGCTCCTTCTACATTTGCTAAGAGTTTTCTCACGGGGTGTCCCACTGGTGCCTCCTGCAGTGTGACAAGTGCCTCCTGATCCTCACTGGTGTCATTCTAGTAGGCACATCTGGATCTCCAAGCCTGTTTATTGCCTCTGTTACCACCCCCTCCCACCCTCCTACTGTCCAGTGTCTACAAAGCAGGACATATTATTATGCTAAAGCTTGGGTCAGTTCATGTCCTTTCACTCTTCAGAACTGCTTAACTAATTCTTAATTCATTCAGTAAATTTCAAAATCCTGATGTCCTGAAAGACTTATTGAGGTCCTGAAAGACCTTCAGGATTTGCATCCCACCATTTTTCTCATCTTCCAATGCCTTTCATTTATTCACTCCACTCCAACCACACAGGGCTCCTGCTTCTATGCCTTCACTCTGGCACTCTGCCACCTCATGATCACATACTGCTTCCCCCAAAACTCCTTTCTTTTAGTATCCAGAAGCTTCCTCTCCCCTAAGTATAGCTTATTTCCTTTATATCTCTTCAAACATTGATTTTCAGTGAGGTACCCCTAAGACTCTCTATTTCTTCTCTTTGTTCTTAACATCTTATTTATATGAATGTTGTACAATTTTTCTATAGCAATCTTCAACACCAAGAGTAGTACCTGGTACCTAAGTGGAGCTCAGTAAATGTTTGCTAAATGAGCAGGTGTTTTTGTGTCACTCTTTCAGTGATTTGAGATGCTTGAATTACCTTCACCCTCATTAATCCTTTCCAGTAATGTCATTCTTACTTTGGCTTGGTCCTAATTCTATTTATCTAGTTTTCAAATACTTTATTATAGAGACTTAAGTTGTACAATCGGGGACCCAAGTCATTGGCCATCTAAGCTTTAGAAGGGCTAAGAGGAAAATAAGTCTTGGGTAAGTCATTGCTTCTTAGAGAAAAAATCTTAGATTTTCCCAGCATCTTTGTGATCCCTTGAACCAGTTAAAGTGGTTCTCCATTAAAGCATTATGTTTCTACAAGTATAAAATGAATACTCAAAAATGAAGAATTCATGAAGTATAAAATACAATGTAGATTTCATTTAGGTAACCTTAATTTAGATTATGTGGGCCACTGCTCAGCAAACATAGCTGAGATATTCAGTGGATGTCTCTACTAACAAAGTGACATCTTATGTGAAAAATGTTGCGAACCACTGGGAGGATTTCTTATTAGTTCTTCTCTTAATTTAGAAAATTATACTATGAATTAATTTTCCTTAATCTAATTGTTCTTAATAAAGAAGGTATACTATTCCTTCACTATTCACTTGTTGATGTCTTCATTAAATGAAGAAATAATTGTCAAGCATTTATTTGTGTCAGTGGGGTTTTATAAGGTTGAAGCTCACCATGGGCTTTCAGTAATGAAACTACAAATAACCCATTTAACTAAATATCAGACATTTTATGGAGAACTTAGGATATAAATGAGAAGAATATTAACTGAGTTGTTACTTCAATTCAATATTTAGCACTAATATTCCCTTTTACAAATGGGAAACAGATGAAATTCTTGTTCCAAAAGCCTAGAGTCTACTTTCTTGAAGATGAATAAGTACGATTCCTGCTGCCAAAGACTTCATAGTATAACAGAAAAGATGAGAATACAAAATATGTAATATTACGGTGTAAGTGCTATAATAAAAATTGTGTGGAATTTTACAGAAACTCAGATTAACATGTAATTTTGCAAATGTGTAATAGGTAGTAAAGCATGGTAAGCTAAAGTGTGATGATAAGCTAACTAAATTTGAGAGATCGTTTAGCAAGGATATCCAGCCCATCCAGCAAAGAAGAAAAAAATTATGACGAATTATTAGATGAGTTTGTGAGGTCACTTACAATTCTCTGTGAGTTGTTTTTATCTATCTCTGTCCCCACGAAACAGCTATCTTTATTACTCTGAGGTGTGGATATCTATTTTTGGAGCACTTAATTTTATAAACACTCAAAGATGGGAAGGGAGAGTACTAACATTCATTAGATGAATCCTTTATTCACTGTTAAACGTGTCTCGTTTCTCTCCTTCTAAATACAAGTGGTACCTTTCAATTCCACATACAGTAAAAGACAATTGGGTACTTGGAAATAACATAACCAAAGATGAGATCCATGAACATCCCATTGTCAGTCTGTCGTATTAATAAAAGTGCAATCATCTTGCTTTATTTTAAATATGCTGTGTGAGAAAATTAAAAAAAAAAAAAAAGAAATCCAGCATCCCTGGTATGCACCGTTGTTATTTTTATTGCCAGGTTATTCTCTAATGCAAAAATCACAGATGTTGACCAAAATTAAAGTAATAGTTCACTCTCATGAAACTAGTGCTTTACAGATTGCTTAGATAATGTGATACTATGAGCATGGCCATATGCTTTATGTCCAGCTATTAGAAATGTTACTACATTTATTTGATTTAAAACTTTACATTGCATAATCAACCACTCAAAAAGTTTATGTTAAAATATTTTTAAAATGGTACTTTATGTTTTTAACTTTCAGTATTATCCTACCGATTTTCAGTTAATCTTTAGGACAGCTTGAATTACTGGAGTTCTCTTTGTACACATCTATTTCTGCTAGCCACGCCACTGAAACATGTATTTTAGTAGCGATGCAAAGTAATGAAATGTCTCAATATTTAATTTTTGTAATTAATGAAAATTAAGAGAAATTAATGTCATAATTTAGCTCCACACTGATTTTAATCTAAGTCTAGGCAGATAATTGTTTCAGACAGTTCAAACATGAATTCTACAATTTAGTATTGTGTTTTCACTTTATGTCAGTGACCTTCTGGGTACTGGAAATGCAGGTGTAAAAATAATATGGAAATATATGTTCATAGAAATAGACAATTATACACATAGTCAAATGTAATAATACCATTTAATGAGTTCTTCATAGAGAGTAAAAGAATAAGTAAAAGAGACAGCAAAATAGAAAGTTCTACTGGGTTTGTTTTGGAAGGGTAAATGTGTTGCCCTTACGTGTGTATGTGTGTGTGTGTGCACATGCGTGAATGGTTTCCCTGAGAAAATAACATGTGAAATAATATGTTTTCTGTATGAAAAATCTGAAGTACACTTATATACCATCATTTTATTTTCCAATAAGAATACATTCTAAACTTGTACCATGACAAAGGAGAGTCAACAAGACCAGACCAAGTAAATTTCTATGAACTCTTACAATACCATTTTGTTCTTACTGTACCCAGCCACACCGATCCCTTTTCTGATGTTTTGAAGCCAGAGCCATTACCTATAGATTAAATACGGAAGTAGAGCAATTGCATATGACTGTAAGTGAAAGACAAAGAGAAGGGTAGACCTCCTAGGGTTTGGGCTCCTAACTGGGAGACTATTAGAGCCCTTATGAAAGAACGATGTTTCCTTCCTTCTTCCTCTCCTCTCTCCCCTCCTCTCTTCTCCTCTCCTCACCTTTCTTTCCCTTTCCTTTCCTTTTTTCCTTCCCCTATCCTCCTTCCCCTCATTTCACCTCTCTCTCCCTCCTCTCCTTACCTACTTCCTTCTCCTCTGTCTTTTTCTCCTTCTTTCCTTCCTTCCTTTCTTTTCCTCTTTTTTTCTTTCTGGAAGGAAAATTTCATTATATTAATCTTAAAATAATGTTAAATATGATACTGGTTCTTGATCCCCCTTGTCCACTCATTCCCATCTCTGTGTGTTTTAATTTAGTAATATTCACTTTACATTAACTCGGTTTTTCTGTTATTTATATACATATTCTCAAAAATATACATATGCTCTTATTAATAAATGTACATATTTTAAAATGAAGAGATTAAATAGAATAATTGCAGGATAGAGATGATATTTGTGGCTCACAGAACTAACAATTGTGAAGAAACCAAATTTAAATTTAATTCTGTATAAGAATGATCAGAGAAATGAATTGGCATTTCACAAAGGAGGTTACGCCTGTGGCTAAACAATCATGAAAAAAATGTTTATTTTCATTAATAATTAGGGAAATCCCAATTACAACCACAAGAGGAAACTAACATAAACTCATAGAATGTCTAAAATTCAGAGACTGACAGTTATAAGTACTGAAGGGGAGGTGAAGTAGGGGAATCCCTCAGAATAATCTCAATGCACTGGTAGGATTTTTACATTGGTGTGTTTGCTTTGGGCAAACTATTTAGTTTATCTACTAAAGTTAAAAATTATTATATTCTGTGACTCAGCAATTCCTTTCTAGGCAAGTACCCAACTTGAATGCATGCACAAGTGAGTCAGAAGACATTTATAAGAATGTTCATAATAACATTTTTCATAGTAAACTAAAACTGAAAACTACCTATGCTTGTCTACTGTTACATAAATTATGGTTTATTAATATAGTGGAGTACTACATAGTAATATAGATAAACAAGCTACAGGTGGCTACATCAACATGGATGAAGTTCACAAACACGGTATTAAGAAAATATTTCAATAACAAAAACACGCAATGTAAAATACAGGGACCTGACACTTTATTCTGTTTGAAAATGAGTTTGGCTTGATTTTGCATTTTAATTGAGGTTGATCACCTAACCATAACTATAGTTGCACCAAATTAATATTTGACCTGAACAACCCATTTTGAACTGAGGGTTAATTGTTTCGTTGACCCATTAAATAGAATGTGCACCTCAAAGATTCAATTCCAGAAAGGAAGTATTAAATAGGTGACCAGTATGAAAAGGTTCAAATGGTACGAGCAGGTCCAGATTTCTATTATACCTGTTCCTACTTGTATTGGTTTGCTAGGAGTACCATAGCAAAACACCATAGACTGAGTGGATTCAATAATAGAAATCTGTTTTCTGATATTCCTAGGAGCGAGAAGCCCAAGATCAATGTGTCAGCAGATTCGTTTTCTTCTGGGACCTCTTTCCTCAGCTTCCAGATGACAGTTTTTTCACTGTGAACTCAAATGATCTTTCTCGTGTGTGTGCATCCCTGATAATTTTTTTGTATGTTTTTGAATTTTCTCTTCTTATAAGGACGCCAATCAGATTGGATTAGGGCCCTCCCTAATGACTTAATTCAAACTTAATCACTTATTTCAAAGTCCCATTTCAAAATACATTCACATTCTGAGACACTAAGATTTAGGGTTTCAACACATGTATTTTACACGGACACAATGCAGCCTACAGCATTACTATTTTGTCATCACATCCTAAGCTCATGATATGGCTTCATGGAATAGTACCTACGAGTATTGAAAAAAAATGAGAAATAAACATAGTCTAATTTTCCGATTAATCATCATGGAATGCTGCTTATGGACATGTGGTAATTCATGGACAAAGGCAAATATTTTGGCCTGCTGTTTACACACCTGGAAAAAAAAAATTCAGCAACAGAGTGTGAAGATGTTGTTTCTTTTTTAAATACCCACCAGAATATATATAATTACAGAGGAGGATCTGAGTAAAAATGTAAATGTTAAGACCCATCTTTTTCAAAGTCAGTCAGCTCCTTCTTCTGTTCAGTGAAGCTCCTGCATACCTACATAGTTGTCATAATGACAAGGATCAAGGTCAGTGTGGGGTTTAGCAGTATGAAATTCCACCCACCAACTCTAATTTCATTATCACCATTGCTCAGTGCCCTCCATTGCAGAGGCTAATACATAACTCCTGATGTGACATCATTTCATGGATGTTGTTAAAGGAATAGCAGTCAGATAGCTCTTTTGTAGCAAAATAATACTAGACACCTTTGATCATGGAAGGCTGGAGCTTTCTCAATACGGGAATAGAGGTACATATCAAGAAACAGATTTGTGTTTTCTGACTGAAGCGCTTCTGCCAGCACTCACTTTCAGGGACATGCAGAATATTTTATTCATCCTACATTTATTCCATACAAGGTATTTTCCATATAGATAATCCATTTTGTGATTATGGATTCCTGTCTAAAGAAATAATTTATCCTGGAATCAGCTAATTTGATAGGACAGTGAAATTACTGGATGCAAAGTCAGCTACCACACCAACTGGAAAATAGAACCCTAAAAACTTAGAACAGCTATCTCAGAGGTTAATTTCAGACATGCTTTAAAATGGAAGCCAGTGTTTGGTGCCATCTTTGTCGTAGCAAGGAAAGAAAGGATAAAACTAATAGTTTTCTCATCATAATTATCATAGCCTCTCAGCATTTTCTTTTCTTCTTGCACCATGACCTTGAACTCATTTGTTTTGAAAGCACCAGTGACCTAAAAAGGAAGGCTTCTAATGTGAATATGGTCATTCTTCCACTGAATCTGAAACTGAGTCTGTCCTGGGGCTATTGATTTTCTATTGAGTAAGCAGATAGGGGCGAGGCTGGCTACAAAATCCCAATTACCATAGGTAAAGTGGATTGCTGTTAGACATTGCAGGAGTGGAAGATCATATCAGAAATCTAAAGGATTCACGGAAATGACTTCTAGTACTTTCTTGCCCAGTGATCCTGGTCAATGGATACCTAAGGCAATAAAGTTCGGATAATTAGACTCAGCGTCTATAAAATTAAAGATTTGAATCATTCCACCAGATAAAGAGCCCTGTTAGATGAGGTGCTGATAGAAGATAAATGGAATATGGAAAAGCTGGTAAAAGGAGACAGCAGTGATTACCAACTTAGACTCAGGAATAGTTGCAGAAATGAGAAAGTAGAAGTTGCCTGTGGATGTTAATTATCATGCCTTTTCTCCCTTTGCTGTGTCATACAAAGAGCATGGTGGTACCTAACATATTGAGTTTCAGGTGAACCTGTGGCTGAACGGTCATTATATCAAGATACTTGACAGTTGATAGGCTTTTTCGTGTTCTCTGTTACAGTTTTTCAACCATGAAAGGATGATAGTGGATGCTGTGGGGCAAAAGGGATGTGATGTGCAGGATATTTTCTATTCATCTAGCTTCGCTTTTGTTCCTGAAGACTGACAGACCTTGACCAAATCAAAAGGCTCTCTTGCTTTCTCTTCTCTGGTGACTGATAACCAAAATAGGTACCAGCAGGACAAATAAGGGGAAAAGGTGAGTGAGGTTGGGATATTTATTATCTCAGCTCCATCTGTGTGGGTTTATTGCATTCTGATGGTATCCTCTTATGAAGTCACTGCTGTGTATGGTAGCTCTCTTTAAGCAGTCCTTTCTCTGTGTCCTCATAATACCTCTTCCCCTCCTTTCTCTTGCTGCTTCTGATCCCCGGTGGCTATATCTCCCCACTGTTAATAGCTGTAGGAAACTACCCTGTTCACACAATCATAATTAGGCCATATGTTAAACTCTTCTAAAGTTAACATAACTTATTGGTTAACTTGACTGATGGAGATATTAAGAATAAAATAGATTAATAAAGACTTAATAAGTATAATTAGTTCCATACTAATATGCCTGCACAAAGTCAATGAAATTCTCAAATAACCTTGAAATATTTTTGGAATTTTCTCACATTGGCATAAAGCACTTTCAATTCACACCTAAGACTATTCCTATCTATTGATAGGCAGAATTGGCTACCAAAAGACTATTAATGTACAAGAGAATCAGGCAAAGAAAAAAGTGCCATTTTAGGAAAAATTTAGTAACTAATGGCACTTTGCCAAGCAAGAAGCAGATGTTTAACTATAACTGTCAACAAAACATGAATAAGAAAAGAAATAGCATCATATTATGGAAGTTTTAGTTTAGAAAGTATAAAAACTGAAACAAATAAACACTGAGATAGGAAAGCAAAGGTGTAGTGAAACGATTCACATTTTCTATGATGCTTCTAAAGGAAAAATGGTTCCTTTTTTAATTCAAAGACCACTATAATAAGAACAAATTCAAAATCAGTGAATTTGATGGTTCACACGATTTTTTGGAAAGTTTAGAATAAAACTTCTGGCAAGTAGTGAGAGCAAAGTTCACTGATGTGGCTAGACTATATTAACGTTTGGAACAAATATGGATAGAAAATCCAGGAAGCAGTGTACCAGTTTGTAGAGCTCAACAAAAACCACTGATCTAGAAACACCTGTTTTATGAAAACAGTCTTTCACCAGAGAATTAATATCTTTCACCAGTGAGTTTATTCAATAAAATGAAAAAAATCCCCTTATATGAAAAGTGTCAGTTCAGAGATCCTTCTATGCTCAATTTACAGATCATTTCATGGGCAAATGTCTAAATCTCTTTTCCCCTTGGCCACATAGCATGCTTTCATTATGCTTTCATGGACATTGAATAGTAACTACAAAATGGTTATTCCTCAAAAGGCTTAATTTTATAGTTGGTAACATAACCGTACCAGATTTGCAACAGCGATCTTATAAACATAGCTAAGTTATTTATTATATTGATATGTAACGACCCTTAATTTTCATTTTTTGAGCACTTCCAAATAATAATAATAATAATAATACTGAAGTGCATGTAGGTGTGGAAATTTGTATCCAAAGGCAAAACCAGTGTTTTATGTGATAACTTTTGAGAATAAAAAGTCAAAGAATCAGTATATTTTAATGGTTACTATACAAGACAAACTCACAGGTATGATTGCACACTGTTGTTTCCAGTAATAACCAGTGTTATACCTACAGTCTACTCCCTAACAGATGGTGGAACAGATCATGTTATCCTCCCGTGGCTACACATCTGATTCTTTAAAGAATAATAGTGAATTTTTAAGAGAAATACAAACTGGCAAGCTTCTCTCCATGCATAAACATTTATTTGAGTTTAAATTATCCAGTTAAAATGGTAGTGCTATTTTTTTGTAAAACACTGTTAGCAGCTTTAATGTTTACGCAGGTGTGTACTTGAAGTCTAAGGGGATTTTTTCCATTCTGTTTAAAAATGTAGTTAAGAGTAAGAAGTGAAATATACCTGGTATAATTTCAATCAACTTGTCAAGCTTTATAACTAGACTGTTTATAGAGGCATAGGGTGATTTAAAAGACAATGGAGACAACCCAGTCTATTGCATTTATTCTATAAATGTGAAAACTGATAGATAGCTTAAGCGGCATGTAAAGGGCGCAAGGCTAATGAATGACAGAACATCACTAAAGTGCAACATCCTGTTTTCCATAACAGCTATACCAATTTTACATTCCCTCCAAGAGTATATAAGTGTTCCCTTTCCTCCACATCCTCATTAACAATTATTTTTTGTCTTTTTGGTTATAGCCATTCTAACAGATGTGAAGTAATACCTCATGGTGGTTTTGATTTGCATTTCCTTGATGATTAGTGAAAAAAAAAAACATTCAGCAGAATCACTGTATGATCCAGCAATCCCTCCTCTGAGTATATATTCAAAATAATTGATATCAGAAACCTGGAGAGTTATCTGCACTCCTGTGCTTACTGTGGCATTATTCACAATAGCTATAATATGGAAATAAGTTAAATGTCTGTCAATGGATAAATGGATAAAGAAAATGTGGTGGAAAAAATTTTAAAAAGAAATAAAATGTGGTAAATATGTACAATGAATATTATTCAGCCTTAGTAAAGAAGGAAATTCTGAGGGTGCCTGGGTGGCTCAATTGGTCAAGTGTGCAACTCATGATTTCATCTCAGGTCTTGATCTCAGATTTGTGAGTTCAAGCTCTGTGTTAAGCTCTAAGCTGTGTGTGGAGCTCACTTAAAAAAAAGAAGAAGAAGAAGAAGGAGTAAGAAATTCTGGCATTTATGATAACGTGGATGATGAATCTGAAGAACATTATATTAAATGAAATAAGCTAAACACATAAATACTGCTTGATCTACCTTATGTGTATCTAAAATAGCCAAACTCATAGAAGCAGAGAGCAGAAGGGTTGTTTTCAGGAAATGGGGAAAGAGTAATGGAGTGATGTTGGTCAAAGGATATGGTGATTTTAGTTAACAATATTGTACTGTGTATTTGAAATGTCCTTAGAAGGTCAATCTTTGTATGTACCACATGCAAAAAGAAGAAAATGATAACTATTTGAAGTGATCGGGCATTAATTAGTTGGATTGTGGTGATCATTTCATAGTGTATACATATACCTAAATATCAGGTTGTATACTTTGAATATAGACAATCTTTATTTGACAATTATACCCCCAATAAAGCTTAAAAGGAGTACAATGTTTTGAATCACAGTTAATTTTTTTTTTTAAGATTTTATTTATTTATTTGACAGACAAAGATCACAAGTAGGCGGAGAGGCAGGCAGAGAGAGAGGAGGAAGCAGGGCCCCTGCTGAGCAGAGATTCCCCATGCGGGACTCAATCCCAGGACCCTGGGATCATGACCTGAGCCGAACGCAGAGGCTTTAACCTACTGAGCCACCCAGGTGCCCCCACAGTTAATTATTTTTTCCATACTACTCCACTGTTAATAATTTATGTGACATGTTACAAAATTGATATGTCTTTAAAATACATATATCTTTCATAGTGCACATTCCATTTTAGGAACTAAATACCTAAAATATTTTTAATCTACATAAACATGAAAGATGATTTCCAAAAATATGGGGTAGGAGAAAGATTCCACTAATTTCCCTGTTATTCTGAGAAACACATTAACAAATACAGAACATCCATGGGATGCTTATTATTGAATATGTGATAAATGGTAAAAGATATTTTGCCTATTATAAACAAATCTCAAGCTTAATTATTAATATATAAATAAAATACTGAAGAAAGTGATCATTTTCATATGAGCTAGTTGGTATTATGCAGTCCTATAAACAGAAAGAGATTTATACTTCAGAAAGAGATTAAAAAACAGTAAGATATTGAGCCTAAAAGGTTGAAGGAATCACTAGTCCGGTGTGAAGCATTTGTTTATGCAGGAAGATCTGTTGATTAGAAAACAACTATTCTCCTGACCACCTCCCCTCAAACACTATCACAGTTCACATTTCACTGCAGCTGGTGAAGTCCTAAAAAGCACGCTTACTCTACTGCTCAAATCATATCAGTTTGTGTTTGTTATAGGGTTTCCCACTCTCAATCCTTCCAGAAGGCCAGTGTAGAGGCAACACTATTTCGTACCTGTGTCCATTCTTCTCAATATCAATTAGATCTCATCTGATGTCCTTTACTGAGATCCAACCACATTTACTTCTGGAGTCTTCAGAGAGAAGGCGCTGCCACACCACATAGCAGATGCTTCTCGTACCAAGTGTACATTGAAACTGCGTGGGTCAACTGTCCTGTCTGGACAACAAACTTTTGTAAGTATCACAGAAATATTCATTTGGATTTTGTCTCTTTTCTGGTCACTTGAGTTAAATGCAACCTGCATGCACTGAACGAAAAATATGTGCCTACCAAGATGCAAAAAAATCCACTAAATGTTGTGCTTCTTTCTTATTGGTAGGATCCTTCAAACAGGGTGTTTTGTTTTCCAGTGCTTGGTAAAATCACAGAGTAATTTCCTAAAATTTCATACTGATAACTGGCCTCTGGATTTAGCTCATTGCAGAATGTTATCAACCAACTTCCACATGTTTTGTGAAAAACAATTCCTGACAAGCCACCTACTTAAGGCGAGCAAGTAACTTGTACAGACCAGCACAAAATAAAAATTCAGGTCCTCAACAATGAACAGAGAGATTCTATTTCACAGTTGCTATTGACTGAATTCTGCCCCAAACCTCAAAACCGTGGAAGTAAATCCTTCCCAAGTTGAGCCTTCGGATGAGCCTCTGTCCCTCGCTGGCATCTTGATTGCAGCTTTGTGAGACACAGTTCAAGTAGAGGATCCAGATAAACCATTGCCAGATTCCTGACCTGAGGAGAGTGTGACATAATAAATATGTTGTGTTTCAAACACTAAGTTTGTGACAATATGTTATGTAAGAATACATAACTAACACTTAATAAATGTGGATGATCACATGTGATTAGTGTTTACCAAATAAACCCTTGATAATAGTGTAACTCTTACAAAGTTATTAGACTCCTAATCATTTCTTTTGAGAATTAAAAATAATAAAGACTCTTCAGACATCTTTCACTATTTTTCTGTGTATATTCTAATTATTTTACACTATAGTCTTTAGTTTCAGTAGATAATGCTTTATTCTTACACTGAGTCTGGACAACTGTAAATTTCATTATTAAATGTCTCATGGGCTAACACTGTGATTATGATATTTTCCAAGTCTAACAAAAGCATTGGGATGGCAGTGTGAGCCAGCTCTTATTTCCAATACTAATCTTAAAGTAATACAATTAGGGCCTCCCTCTTCTCTGGTTATTGAATTTATTTTTGCCAATGTTTTCTGAAGCTGCCGGGAATAGTATCATTTGTAATTTCCCTGTCACTCTGGCTTTCTTTTTCTACTAATTTAGCCATTTATAAAAGAATCATATGAATAATCTAAATTCCATTGATATTGTCTGTCACATGCCACTGACTTTCATTAGCTCAAACTTGGATCAGTCGGCAACAATCTCAGCATAAAAAATATTGAAAGTACTTCCCTCCTTATCATATTTTACATCCAATAAACCTTTTTCCCTCCATTCTTATGGGGGAGAGGATGTTTCTGCATCAGTCTCACTGTTGTTATTAGTCTGCATGCTACATAGTCAGGAACTCAGTATCAGTTGGCTTTATGTTCAGAATTCATAAAAGTATCCAAGAAAATACTTAACTTGAATGTTTACATAGCAAGTAATGAGAGTTTGAATAATATTCCAAGTGTAACTTCCAGGCTTCTCAACAGCATAGTGAACATTTGATTGTAAGGAAGGGGTAACAAGATGGGAACAATTTCAGATTATAGATTCAGATTCTACTATACCTTCAATTCGCTACCTTTCTTTTTTTTACTGTGCTTATTATATAACCTCTCTGAAAGTACATACTAAGATGCACTCTTCTTTGTGTAGCTTTATGTCATAAAATAGTAGAGAATAATCAATGCCCCAAACCAAGTACAACCTGAATGTTCCATCTTCGTGTTAATTTATATATTTGGAGAGCAGTATTCCAATTACTGGTACTGTTCTAAAAATGGAAAGGTAGATGGTGCCTGGGTGCCTCAGCTAAGCTGCTGACTATTGATTTCATTATCTCAGGGCCCTGGGACAGAGCCTTGAGGCTTACTCTGTGCTCAGCGGGAAGTCTGCTTGAGGATTCTCTCTCCCTCAGCTCTCCCCCTGCTCTCTCTCTCTCTCTTTCTCTCTCAAATGAATACATAAATAAATATTTTTTTTAAAAGTGGGAAAGGGAACAAAAAGGAAACAAAATTTAATGGAATGATAACTATGAAATATAAAAACTAAATAAAGTCTGATATCTACAACTTTTTTTTTTTCAAAACGAAATGTTTGTAGTAGGAACTAATAGAAATAATAAGTATGTCAAAAAGATCGATGTATATT
The DNA here is from genome assembly GCF_020171115.1 of Neogale vison. Classification (NCBI taxonomy): domain Eukaryota; kingdom Metazoa; phylum Chordata; class Mammalia; order Carnivora; family Mustelidae; genus Neogale; species Neogale vison. Next base: position 295,052,422 of record NC_058091.1, read on the forward strand.
TATTGTCTATCATTAGCTTATCATGTTCGTAGGTTAAGTGAGAAAATATGAAAATTCAAAATTTTAAAGATACTCTCAATACTAAGATCATAAATTTTATAGGCATGTTTATTCGTGCTTATGTCAGTTAGACTTTCTTTATCAAAGTTCTTTATAAGAAGTAAGAAATAGAGGCATGCTGTAAAAGCATTGGCACAATTGGAATCCTAAAATGTAAGTACATACAATATAACAAATAGGAAAACAATAAAATGATAGTCATATATTTTAAGCTAATGGTTTTCCCAAATAACACTTCATCTTTAGAAGGAGAAACAGGATATAGCTAAAATACCTATGGCATTATCTATGGATTGAGCCTACTTAGTCACCATCCTAAGGGTAGAGCTTTGGGTAAAAGGATAACATGACAATTTTCCTATAATGTGTTTCTCTAACTCTCTTTAGCCCTAGGCTGATGTAGTTGCTACTACAAACAGCACTAAATGGGAAGAACATCTGTCTTTTTGTTTGTTTTGGTTTAAATAACAAACATCTATTTCTCACAGTTCTATAGGTTGGAAAGTCAGTACCATGGTGCTGGCTAAGTGACCTCTTGGTGAGAAATTTCCTTCTATCTTGCAGAAGGTCACCTTCTTGCTAATGTCCTCCAATGGAGGAGAGAGATCTCCACAACAGGCACTGTGTTGTCTCTTCTTATAAGGACACTAATGTCATTATGAGGGCCCTACTCTCATGATCTCATATAAGATCATGCTTCCCCAAACCTCATTCTGAAATGCCATAATACTGGAAATTAGGGCTTCAAAATATAATTTGGAGGAGACACTTCATTCCATAGCAGTATTTTTAAAATTGCAAAATTACTATAGCACTGAGCTGCAAGGGAGTCTGGGAAATACAGTGCTTTCACTTGAGATTTTTCAAACTCTGGAATGCGGGAGGTACATTAAAATGAGATTAGGGGATGTTGACACCATCCCTTGGGCATCACCTAAAGGCAACATTAAGGACCACATGGAAGCTGATCCATCACCCACAGACACCTTAACCATCTGGCACCAAGAAGAACCCCCTTTACTGTTTTATAGTTCTTGTAGACTTTTAATCAGTGTCTATTGACAACCAGAAAAATAAATGAGATTATACTCAACAAAGAGCTCTATGATGGTTTATCCATTTGATATATTATTGAATCTTTTCTCATGCTCATACACATCCACCCAACAATTTTAACAGCTCCCTGACATTTCACAGTCTTGATAAATCATACTTTATTTCACCAAATGCCTAATGTCAGAATTTTTAAGAATATATGTAGATTGTTCCCAGATTTCCCCTACTAAAACCAAAATTATGTAGAAACATTTCAAAAGTGAAATCTAATGATAAGTGTCTGAAAGAAAAACTGGTTAGGAAGTATAAACAGTTTTAGACTTAGTATATGCCTTACTAAACTGTTCTCAAGAAAACTTACATCAAATTAGACCTTTGAGTAGCATTAGAAAGTGTTTGTTTCCCCATGTCTTCAACAATCCTATGCATGAGCATAGGATATATTTTTTTCTCATTTGATAGGGAACAATCTTGGAACCATGCTCCTCTTTCTTTTTCTTAATTGAAATATAATTGACATATAACATTATTTAAGTGTACATGTTGATTTGATACATTTATGTACATTGCAATATGATTACCACCATGGTGTTAGCTAGCACTTCTATTAGTGGCCTAATTATAGTTTCTTTTTTGTAGTGAAACATGTAAGATCTAGGGGCACCTGGCTGGCACAGTCGGTTAAGCACTGGACTCTTTGCTCAAGTAATGATCTCATGGATCTAAAGATCAAGCCCCACATAGAGCTCCATGCTCAGCAGAGAGTCTGCCTGGGGGAGTCTCTCCCTCTGTGCCTGGCCCTATTCACACACACTAACACATTATCTCTCTTTCAAAAATAAATAAATAATTTTTTTTTTTTTTTTAAGATTTTCTTTATTTGGCAGAAGGAAACACAGCAAAAGAGGGGACCCAAGCAGGGGGAGTGGGAGAAGGAAAAGCAGGCTCCCCACGGAGCAGTGAGCCCTATGTAGTATTCGATCCTAGGTCCTGGGATCATGACCTGAGCTGAAGTCAGATGCTTAATGACCGAGCCACCCAGGTGCTCTAATAAATCTTTTTTAAAGGAAGCCATTTAAGATCTAGGCTTCTGGAGACTTTAAAACATACAATACAGTACTGTTGACTATAACCACAATGCTGTGCATTCAATCTCTAGAACTTGTCCTTTAACTACAAGTTTGTAGCCATTGGCCAATATCTGTTTTTGGAGCTCCTGTGTTTGAAAGATGAGTCAGAACTGGAGAGGATCATCGCAGGAAGGTGATATGAAGTTGAAAATCAGGGCATTCTAAGACCTAAGCCTCTAACAAAAGCAATAAATAATTCTAAAACCTCATATGAGGATGACTTACACATGAAAGGAAACTAAAGATAATATCTACATATAGATGAACTTGCATATTTTAAATAATATGGTTATTGAGGGGCTCCTGGGTGGCTCAGTGGATTAAAGCCTCTGTCTTCAGCTCAGGTCATGATCCCAGGGTCCTGGGATCCAGCCCTGCATTGGTCTCTCTGCTCAGTGGGGAGCCTGCTTTCCCCCTTCTCTCTGCCTGCCTTTCTGCCTACTTGTGAACTCTGTCAAATAAATAAAAAATAAAATCCTTTAAAAAAATAATATGGCTATTGAAATATCATGAGATAGCATGTACTATACACTTAAATGTTCTAGGTAATTTACATGTATTAACAACAACTTCATGAGGCAGGTAGATCAATATCCACCCTTTCTTGATGAGAAAAATAAAGTACAGGAAAGATAAGTAACATGAACAAAGTCATTTACAGAAGTTTGAATAGTCATCTAATTCCCAAGTTCACACCCTTAACCATGGAATTATTATGTTGCCTTCTCCAAAAATGTGGTGGGGGAATAATGGTCACTGACTGAGAATTAGATATTGGAGACATGGCACTATTTCTATAAAACTGAAGCATTAACCGGAAACTGATTTTTTATTAGTTTCATGCTATACTAAGTGTATAAACTTTCCCACATGTTCTAAGATACATACATACACACATAGAAAGAATTTTATGAAAAATTGTTGTTTTAATTAATTAGTGTTGTTTTAATTAATTAAGAACATTATTTTTAAAAGAGCACTAGAAAAAACTACAAATTACTTGACAAAATGGAGAAGTAGGTAAGAGTGTGATAAGGATGATGAACAAAGAGGTCAGTTCATGGACATTAACAAGCTTCTTTATCTGTATAGGTCCAAAAGTCTATTTCTATAATGGTGTGATATTACAGGAACACTTTGTATGTGGTTATATTACTTAAAATTTTATGATTTTTTTCCTTTTTTTATATCCTATTTCTAAGTAAAATGTTGCATTTTAGGTTTTTAAAATCTGAGTTTATGAAAAAAAGATATTGTAAAATTAAGTCTGACTTTTCATATAACCTTACAAAAATATTTTCATAGTTACATACCTTTTTTACAAACACCACAACAGAGACCGATTAATACCAAAGCTGTTGAAATGTAAATTGGTTATATTTTTAATAATGAAATAATAGTGAAACCAATGCTTTGTATCCTCTCTTTTTCTCATAGGTTACCATTTAACTGTGAATCTTATCAGATTTTGATTTATCTCTTTATCCATTCTTGTAGCTAATGGGGAACAAATTACTTATTACTCATGAAAGACACTAACTACCTAGTGTTGCAGAAAAAGAGAATATTACAATTTACATTTAAATGAGATTTGAAATGTTAATGAACAGATCCAGTATTCTAATTATCTCTACAAATACTTTAAATTAAGGTGAACTTTTGTAGATGGATCATTCCTTGAGTCTTAGTCTAGAGTGCCCTACAGGGTTACTTGATAACATATAAAGTGTATAGCATACATATTAGATACATGTATTATTATAATATAAATTATATAGTCAAATAGCTGTGATTATTATTAATGAATATATAATTTTACTATAACAAATGATCCTAGCCATATAATGTATTTTTAAATCACAAAATTATGGCAGTATTAATTTGGGATTTTATTCATTTATTTTCTTCCAGTTAAAAAAAAGATACATAATTGGTAAGAAACATATTTTTGGTAAAATTGTCAATACAACATAGGAATTTCCTTCTTAACACAACACAGCACTTTCTACAATGTATCAATGAATTTGTAAGCAGTAAATAAGAACACAATGGAAAATAAGGTCATATACAATTTTTCAGTAGTTCACTGTGCTTTAAGCTACCAAAGAAGATGAATTCAACCTAAAACCTTCCATCTGGCTAAATGTAGTGACTCACAGGGAAAAACATAAAATACAAACACGCCATAATTTTTTTTTCATATTCTTGTTTAAATAATTCTACTCTCCTAGAAGAGAACATTGTGTTTCTCCCCAAATTTATGCAATTTTCTTGATACATGTATTTGATGAAGCATCCCAGGATACAAGAACTCAAGTAGTGACCTCACAAGAGGGGTCCTAAGTTTGAAGAGAAATTAATAAAACATTATGAATAAAAAAATAGAGTAATAGGCCTAAAGGAGTCTACATTGCTCTTTGGCATTAAAAGTAAGACTGGCAGAAACAAGAGCTTAATACATCAAGTTATCATAGTTATTATCCGCTTCAAATGGGATTGAAAAAGTTGCAGTGAATGAAAAGTAATGGTGACAAGGCCTGGCACTGCCTGATGTCACTTCATGGTATTCTATCTTCTCTGGGCCTGTGGAAGAGCTTCTTCTTTATCAGTGGAGAAAACAGGCACACCAAACATCAGATTTATGCTTTAAATCCAAGCAAAGAAGAAACAAGAAAGTGAACCAGAGTCATTAATCCTCCTGACCTTACAAAATTTCATCTGGGGCATGATGATGTCCTATATCAGTTTGCTGAGGCTGCTCAGACAAAATGCCATAGAATGGGTAGCTTAAATAACAGAAATCAGCCTCTCACAGTTTCAGAGGCCCGGGATACCACCATGGTCAGGTTCTGTTGAGAACCTTCTTTCTGGCTTACAGAAGGCTGCCTTCTTGCTGAATCCTTATATGGCAGAGAAAGAGAGCTCTATGGTCTCTTTCCAGAAGGGCACTAATCCCATCCTGAAGGCCCTACCTTTGTGACATCATATAACCCTAATTACTTTCAAAGTTTTCACCTCCAAATACCACCATGTTAGGGGTTAGAGCTTTAACATACAGATCTTGGAGGGACACAATTCAGTCCATAGTATTTCACCAGTTCTGTGTTCCCAAAATACAATGGTGAGGCAGGCAGAGGATAGGCATTCCATTCCAAAAGGGAGAAATAGGAAAGAAAGAAGGGAGGATGAGTTCTAAGCAAGTCCAAAACAAAGTAAAGAAAATTCTATGAGATCTTAACACACAAAAATAATCCTCCTCGGTCATTGTTCTGCCCTCCAAACCCACTGGTGTGGCAAGTGGCATAGGGAAACCAGAGAGCCAGCCCCACTCTCTGAAACTGAGCAATTAGCCTTGCCCAGGCCTGCAATGGGAGTAGCAGCCCCAAGATCTTTGAATTGCCTTAGGCATCATTCCTTCCTTTTCTTGGGGAATAATGCCTATTGTTACCAGGGTAGTTCTTTGTCTTGTAGAATCCAAGACTTCCAGTAGCCTTCCTTCATTCTTTGTCTGTTTGATCATCCCCTTTTAGTTAAAAGGGAAGTGTCTTTGCTAGCATCATCTATCTCTATTCTTAGTCTTTGCTAAAATAGCTGGTTAAATTCATGAATCCCATCCATAATCTCAACCAAGCCAGGGCTGCTCCACACCTTTGCAGTTTTTCACATTAAGCTTTCTCACTTTTTGCAGTGTAAGTAGACTGGTTCATTTTGGTTTAACAATTCCATCCTCAATTTAATCTCCTTCTGGTCTCATTTTACTATAAACACTCAGAACAGACCAAGGTACTCCTTCAACATTTGCTTAGAAATGTCCTCAAATTATCCAATTTTGTTTCTTCCAAGTTGTACCTTGCACTAAAGCTAGGACACAATTCAACCAAGCTCTTGGCCACTTTGTAACAAGAATTGCTTTTGCTCCTGGTTTCATAGCATCTTCTGCATTTCCTCATTTCTGGCTGAATGCCCTTTACTGTTGCTATTTCTACCAACATTCTGTTCATGATGATTTATGTATTCTCTAAGAAGATGGTAGATTTCTGTACAGCTCTCTCTCTCTTTCATTTTTTTCTGATATCTCAGCAGAATCAACTTTGATAGTCCCTTCCTGGCAATCTCAGCTTTCTCTGACATGCACCTCAAAACACTCCCAGAGAGTGTTTGCTCCTAGAGAGCAAGATGGAGTCTCTCATGTTAAGCAGAAACCTGTGTCAAGCAATGACACAAGCAGTTAAGGTACTGCAGCTAGGAGATATCAGCTGACCCTCCAGAACTGGTAACCAGCAGAGGAGATCTGTAAGGGCCTGAAACCAATTAAATCCTTTAAAAAGGGGAGCATTTTGGCAGCAAACTGCCAGTATCTTCAGACCTGACCCCTCTATGTCTGACCACTTAAAAAAGGTGGCTGCCACCAAAGGCTCTGCTGGATTGATCTCTGAAGAGCACTGAGATCCTTTGCGGCTTGAACATCAGAAGCAGTTAAGTGCTGAGAGCCTACCAGGAGCAGACCAAGGCCTTAATCAAATTCATGCCCACAGACAGACTTTGCATTTTGTTCATTAACTTCCTACACCCTTCTGTTATCTTGTTTTTTTGTGTGGCTTGTCTTATGCGCTGCTCTGTGTGCTGTGTAAGAAACCAAGCTGAATCACATGTCATTGAGTTTGGAATCCTGAACCTGCTTTAACTTGATTTAACTTTGCCCTATGATTGAATAAAGCTGACATTGTGGAAAGACACAACTCATGCCTGAGCCTTCATAGCTTCTCATGACACAGCGTTACCCATGACTCAGTTTCAAAGACACTTCCAGTAAAAAATATTTTTATGTATTTATATTGAGAGAGAGAGAGAGAGAGTGCAGTGGGGAGGAGCAGCAAGGGAAGGGGAGAGAATCTCACGCAGATGCCTGGTGAGTGCAGAACAGGACACAGGTTCGATCCCATGACTGTGAGATCATGACCTGAGCTGAAACCAAGAATTGGGTGCTTCACGGACTGAGCCACCCAGGCACCCCAACATGTCTACATTTTTTGGTATTTGTCATAGCAGCACTCTACTTGTGGTACCTACCAGTTCTTGTCTTAGCTCAGGCTACTATGACAAATACCACATAGTAATTAGCTTAAACAAAACACATTAATTTATTACAATTACAGAGGTTGGAAGTGTTACAGTAGGTGTTTAGTTACATTTTTACAGGATGTCTGGAGGTTAGCAAAGATGAATTCATGGCCAACTATGAGGAATCAGAGGCCTGTTGAGCAGCACTCCAAGGCAAAACCAGAAGAAACCAGATTAAACCAGAGAGGCTCAAGACAGATGACAAAATATGCCAAAGTTCATATTTTTTTTTTCATTCCATGACATTATCATACAAAATCTCCTCCCTAAGGATGCCATGACAGAAACCCTTGGCCAAATAAGGAAGAAAAAGCATGTAACCCTGTTTACGAGAAGTCTCCACCTCAGGTACTGAATATCTCACTCCTTGTTAACAATTGTCAGTAAAAGAGAGAAACCCACACCCCAGAGACATGGCTCTGCATTGAGCTCACCTGCTGTCATATCTTCAGAGCATACTTTCACTTTAAAAAACTTTCCTGTTTGTTGTACTGCTCATCGGCTATGCTATGTCTGTGAATTCTTATTAGAAGACCCAGAGCCGGGGCACCTGGATGGCTCAGTGGGTTAAAGCCTCTGCCTTTGGCTCAGGTCATGATCTCAGGGTCCTGGGATCGAGCCCCACATCAGGATCTCTGCTCAGCGGGGAGCCTGCTTTCTCTCTCTTCCTCCCTCTCTGCCTACTTTTGATCTCTGTCAAATAAATAAATCTTTAAAAAAATTTTAAAAAAAATAAAAAAAGAAGACCCAGAGCCTTCACTGACATCTTTTGGATTGGCTGGGTTAAGGCCTCAGGACTCAGTCTCCCCAGTTCACCCGGCGACAGAAGTCCAAGATTGGGGTGCCAACCTGGTTGGGTTCTTGATAAGGATACTCCCTCTTTCTAGATTGGTTTTTTGTTTTTGTTTTTGTTTTGTTTTCCCTTTTCCTGTGTCTTTACATGATAGATCAGTTTTTCCTGTCTCTACTTATATGGGCAGTAGTCTCATAATGAGGACCCTACCCTCATGATCTCATCTAAACCTAATTACTTCCCAAAGGCCCCATCTGTAAACAACATCATCAAATGATTATTTTGAGGGCATGCAACATTAAGTCCCTAACACCTTCTTTCCATCTTTTATCAGTAATTCAAAAAACACACATCTCAACCACATTGACCTCAACAATGGAATTTCAGGTCTTTTACCTAGGTTTAATCATTGTGCTATAATGATTGTAGTATATTGCTCTATTTATTAGGAAACCAAGATATTTAAGACTGATAGAAAAGTTTCCTTGGCTTTGTAGAAATGAAAAGACTGGGAAAAAAATGGAATGAACAGGGGCGCCTGGGTGGCTCAGTGGGTTAAGCCGCTGCCTTCGGCTCAGGTCATGATCTCAGGGTCCTGGGATTGAGTCCCGCATCGGGCTCTCTGCTCAATGGGGAGCCTGCTTCCCTCTCTCTCTCTGCCTGCCTCTCCATCTACTTGTGATTTCTCTCTGTCAAATAAATAAATCAAATCTTTAAATAAAAAAAATGGAAGGAACAGTCTCAGATCTACTTTGAGCATGAGGCTATTGTAGAAAAAAATAAAGAAAAAATTTATATAATGCCAAGATTTTAAGAGCACATATACAATGTTTACAAAACAAAGACAAAAACAAAAACAAAACACAACCAAAAAACCCTCCCCACAAATGAATTTGACTTTCTAATCATCAAACTAAAACTCATTATTCAATTTACCTTTAAATTTTAATTAATATAAGTTAATATATAAGTGGAAATCTCACATATCAATTTATAAAAAAGAAAAATGGAGAAATTCATAACTTCAGTAAAAAATTCGAAAGAGGGGCACCTGGGTGGCTCAGTAAGTGTCTACCTTTGGCTCAGGTCATGATCTCAGGGGCCTAAATTCAAGCCTGGCATCCAGGCTCCCTGTTCATCAAGGAGTCTGCTTCTCCTTTTGCCCCTCCACCTGTTCATGCTCCCTCTCCACCACCAAATAAATAAGTAAAACCTTAAAAAAAAAAAAAAGAAAGAAAAACTCAAAAGAAACATAGATCTTAAGAACTAATGCTTAAATAAGCAATTTAAGTTTGTAAATATAAAATTAGTCAAAAATAAAACAAAATAAAAGAAGGTTAAAGAGGGATTGAATTGACTTCTTACATGTATATTCAGTAGAAAAAAAACAGAAATGAAAACCTAGATAAGTTTTACAACATACAAATAAAAAATTTTGAAAAAAAATTTTATGAAATGCAGAACTTTTCTTGAATTACATATTTAATGTTAAGTCCAATATTTTAATCTGATTTGTATTTTTAGTTGAGCAATGATGCTGCTTAATGAACAAATTTAACAGGGACTCAGAACATATAGAAAACTAACTGAAAATTTATAGGTGTTATGATTCAAAGCATAAGAAAACTTTAAGAATGTAGCATAAATATTTGGGCTTATTTGATCCTTTCTCATTTCTAGAAATGTAATCTGTTCTAGTAATAGAGTGGCAGTGAAGGGCACTCAGTGAAAATAATTCAGTTATGATCTTGGACAGAATGGCTTGCTTTTGATCACTTGACCCCAATTAGGTCAGAGACAATCCATTTTTTACTCCTTGTGCACTTGGGACATGGTTTGTTTTTGTTGTTGTTGTTGTTGTTTGTTTTGTTTTTCTTTGAGAGGTGATATGTGTTCAAGAGAGGTTAATGGACCTGAATAAAAATTTGTTCCAGGGAAATTTACCGACAAGCTAAGATAAATTCTTTCTTTTTTTTTTTTTCCTTTCATCAAATGGCTTAAAGATTTAGAGAATGACAAATTATAAAAAGAGTAAAATATATTAGATGCATAATTAGGAAGAGAGACTAAAGAGGAGTAGAAAGTCACAGTTGTCATCACATTCTTAGTTCCATTTTCTCCTGGGCCCCAGTTATATTTAATGTCTGAATTCTTTATGAGTCTGGAGTTATTGTAATAAATCTCTTTTCAGATGGCCCAGTGAGTCTTTGTCACAGGGTCATATGATTAAACATCAAGACTCAACAGAGTGTTGCCATACATGGCTTTCCTAAAGGCAAAAGATATAGGAGAGCAGGAGAAAAAAAACAGACACAAGTAAGCAATGAAGACTAAGAGTTCCAGACACAGCCCCCCAGGAGACACTTATCCAGATTATAACTATCAAGATATGTGCAAGAAATCTTAGCTTCAGAGGAACTTAAGCAAAAGGATCCAGCAGTGTCTTTTTATATCTCACTGATCACAAAGCCTGGCTTTGTAACCCTTTAAAAGAAACTTCTGCACATATTTAAATCATATAACATAACTGGCTCAGGGTGTTGCCAGGGGAATTTAAAACTTTAATAACATGTTGTAAATAATGATCTTGCCCATCTCATTCATTTTTTGGCTAAAGCAACTACCAGACTTTCAAACATGCCTGGAGAGAAGCACAGAGCTGACAGTTCCAGGTTATACACAATCCAACACAACACACTGTTAAAAATACATTAAATATTAATGCATTTATTATTATTATTATTTGTTTCCCAACCATTTCAAAGTATATTTTTAAAAACACTTTGATGTCAATTTTTTTTTTAAATACACATAGGCTGAAATGGGTAAACATTTTCTAAACCACTCTACATGTATCCTAGAATTGAGCAATTAACTCAATGGTAAGTGTTGGAAGTCAGGTTTCTGATTATTGGAGACAAAGATTACAGAGAAGCTAGGGGAGAAGGTTGAACTACATGTGGTAATGGATTAGAGTTAGAGATGTCAGTATAAACAAACATTTAACTTAATATAGATACAGATAGTTACATATACAAAGGTTAGTATAGACACATTCACTCCTTTGTCTGTCTGTTGTGTAGCCCAGATGTGGGAACATCTGGATAGCAATAAGTACAAACAGCAATAATACCATACTTCAGTATTAAGGGGAACTAGCTAGCACTCCTTGGAGAAATAGTTGATTCTAGAGGTGGGACAAGGAATATGTAACATAAGCCTAGGACATCTTATAAGCCTAGAGTATACAGAAAAATAAACACATGCACCAGTGGAGTTATGTCAAAGAGACAAAGGAACAAACTGAATGAGCTTCCAAAGGTCAATATGGAACAATATGAGCAGCAAAATAAAAATGTATTCAATTCCTACCCAAAGAATGAAATATTCACATGGCCATACGTACATAAATGTAAGAGAATCAGCAATCATCTGTGCAGAATAATTTCACATACTTGATGCAAAAACTCTGTTCTCAAGGAGGTGGAGAATAGTGAATTTCCAAAAGGTACATTGTAGAAAAGGAGGGAAAAGGCACTTTTTTTTTTTTTTTTTTGAGAGATAGAGACAGATTGAGCATGAGAATGAGAACTGGGGCCTGGGGGGGAAGGCAGAGGGAAAGAGAGAGAGAGAGAGTCCCAAGCGAGCTCCACACCCAGCATGGAGGACAATGCAGGGGTCGATCCCATGATCCAGAGATCATGACCTGAGACGAAATCAAGAGCTGGACACTTAAGCGACTGAGCCACACAGGCTCCCCAAAAGGCACTTTGTGATAGAGAAATCTGACAAATATTACCCCAGTGAGGTGATCAAGATTAACAACAATGATGGGGGCGCCTGGGTGGCTCAGTGGGTTAAAGCCTCTGCCTTCAGCTCAGGTCATGATCCCAGGGTCCTGGGATCGAGCCCCACATCAGGATCTCTGCTCAGCGGGGAGCCTGCTTCCTCCTCTCTCTCTCTGCCTCTGCCTACTTATGATCTCTGTCTGTTAAATAAATAATAAAATCTTTAGAAAAAAGAAAAAAAAAAAGATTAACAACAATGATGTCATGTTGACAGCATATGCCCTTGATATGATATAAGAATTATTCCTGTGATTTTCCTCTCAAGAGCATATAGACCATATCTAAAAATATCAGAACATATACCCAATAAGGGGCATTCTACAAAAGACCTGACCAGTATTCCCTAAAACTGTCAAGGTTGGTAAAACAAAGAAACTCTGAAAAACTGTCACAGCCAAGAAAAGCTTTAGAGGGCATGATAGCTAAATGTAATAAGGTATCCTGGATAGGACCATGGGACCAAAAAAAAAAAAAAAATTAGGAGATTATTTTATTTTTATCTTTACATTTTTAATTTATTTTATTTAAAAAACACATTAAGAGATTTATTATAATAACTCCAAAAAATAAAAACTAAGGATCTTCAAATAAAGTATGAATGAAATTTAGTTGAGAATAATGTATCAATAATATTTTATTTGTTATGAAAAATGTATCATACTAGTATGTAAGGTGCTACTAATGGAAGAAACTGTGTATGAGTTAAATGGAATCTGTCTTCAAAATTTTTCTGTAAATTTAAAGTTATTATAAAATTAAAAGTTCATTTTAAAACACATGTAAAAACCCAGAGACAGATTAAATGGAGATTCAATAAATCAGTCAACATCCACTTGGTGGAATATTATGCAACCATTAAACATTTTAATATTTGAAACTTTTTGCAACAGTGAGTATCTTTATATAACTGTAGAACACTATGGACCACTATAACAAAATACATATCACTGCATGTGACACTATGTAAAGTATATTAGATAGTGTATCTTACTGATAACCAATATGCTTCGTGTTTATATCAATGGCTGTGTATAATACCATATCTTCATATACATTAATACAACCACCAACTGTATTTGGGAAATCAGTTCTACTATCAGTTTAATATAAAGTTTTGTAGCTTTGAATATTCCCTTTTAAGCAATGATATTATTTTAATGAAAATACATAAATAAATGCAAATTTTCATTCTAGCAGATACAATATCGCTATATTTTTGGAAGTAATCTATTCTTTGTAAATAAAGGGGAATTGGTTTATTTTAAATTCTCTTTAGTAAAGGTAGTCAGTTCACATGGCTGTCCTCGGGCCATCTAGCAATTAGAATTCGGGAAACAATTCTTCTGGGTTACTTCAGTTATTTTCCTCAACCCGAGGAGCTTATCATTAATTATGTCTTTTAACAGAGTACAGAACTCAATAATAACATTCTATGATTTTTAGTCCTATGAGGAGTTCTTCACTACTCCTAATCACCAGAATCAGTCCACAGTGGGTTTTGTAAGCCTTCATTGAATAGATACCACCTTGCTCCCCTTCTCATCACTTCCTCCTCTACCTTGCAATCTAATCTGGATTTACACGGTGGTTGTTTACCAGGGGCAAGTATAAAACATCAGCCAAGCCTAGTGCTTTCCAAGTAGAATAGTATGATTAAAGTCCAGAGGTTGGCAAGATAACATAATTTTCCTCCTTCCGTTGTTCTGTTAATTTACATTCCCTGAATAACACTCCCCCTCTCTTTTTAAAATCTACATTAGGAATGTAAAATTCTATGAGCATCTTCTAAATAAGGGAAACTGGTGAGGCTACGGCTATTTACATGTTTTGTTTTGTTTTTCCACTGCATTTACAGCTTTTTTTAATGGGGCTTTCAATTCATGGTGTATAATAGAACAAATAAATGTGAATGAATTGGGTCATGTCTCAGTTACATACTGCTCTTGTAATCCGACACAGTCCCAGAGATTATTGCAATATTAAAATTTAGGTAGAAAGGTAATGAAAAAGATGCATTGGGCATACACAAGCAACAATTATTATTACTCTTAAAGTTCTTTTTTTCATGGCAAGACATAGTTCAGCCATAATGCTCTTGAGTATGCATGAAAAAGACAATGAAAAAAGGTACTGGGCCATGCTTCTGTCAAGATAAAAGTGGTACATTGTATATATATTTGATTATACAGCTACATTTTCAAAAGTATTTTCTACATAAAATCTCATTGACTTCAATTAGAATTTGCAATCTAAGTACACCATATGGCTTTGCTTAAAAGCAATGAGACTATTAAATTTAATTACTTTTATTTGTGTCTCACATGGTAAAGGTGCTTGTTAAAGGAGCAGCACTATATGAGAATTATTTCTAGTAAAAATCGAAAACTAAGAAGATGGCTACCGTCTGGTGGTTACTAATTGGCAGTCAATGCCACAAGAAAAGTAATTTTCAGTAATACTGAAAAATAGCAGGCAAAGAACAATGTCACTTTGCTAATTTCATTGCTGCTTTATATAGCAACATTAAAATATAACGTGAATTAACATTAGTGTTCTAAAAGCAAAGTATTTATTCTACTTCTAGGTCTTTTCTTCCCTTCTCCCTTCCCCATGACAAATACTGATGGCATTACAGTTATTTCCTTCATCTTGTTCCATTAGAAAAAGTGTTGCAAAGTTAGATCTCTAATAAAATCAGATATGATATATAATGGAGAGAAATGGGTTATAATTCACTGTGCAAACTTTGTTGAACAGCATTAGGGAATACTAAAGTCTGTGGCGAACTGGAAAGCAGACACCATTTTTAAAGTATAATGTTCCATTAGCTTTAGCTAATTTTCCCACATAACAACTGAATTTTATCCACTCTTGCCAGATCACGTGAATTTTTTTTAGGAAGCTGAAAATCTAGATATGAACTAAAACATTCAAATTTTGAAAGATGATAAAAAAATTAAACAAATTATAACCAGAAACCAAGCACATCTCCAAGCTAAATATGGTCCTGGGTTGCCTGGTTTTGTTTTTGTTTTTGTTTTTGTTTTTCTAGCCTTCTTACTCTATCACCAAAAAAACTGCTAACAAAGTAAACAAAAACCATCATCTCCCTGCTTGCTCAGGTAAGCAATAAATCAAAAATATCAGAGATTCTAGGCAATGAAAAGTAGCTGTTTTTCCCTAGAGAAAACAAAACATAAAGAGTTGAGAAAACAGTCCAATAAACTTGAAAAAAAAATTACATTACAAAATCTTATTGAAAGCTACTAAGTTTAATTCAAATAATTTCTAAATAGTATAATTTCCTTCATTCTTATGGCAAACTGTTTTTTGTTTGTTTGTTTGTTTCTGATTTTGACTTTCTTTAAAATTCAGTGCTTATTCCTAGCTCAAAATGGTTGACTGAACATAGATGATTATCATTCCTCCTATTAGAATCTCAATAAAATCACATGATAAATATTTTTAAATCAGCACAAATTGCTTTGTTGAAAATTCATAAAGGATATATCCTCCCTACCTGAGCAGGCATTCCCTGAAATATAATGCATATGATGATTGCAGAGATCCTTATCTTCAGTGGGACAGGGACCTGCTATTCTACTCAAACAAAACGAGGTCACTCCATCTTGCCCCTGTACCACTCAGCTTCAAAAAAAAGTGCATCCTTCCACTTTCAGATCATGCTTGGATTAGCTTCAAGATGAGAGGAAGAGAAGCAGAAGAACTTTTTGTTGTTTTGTTTCTTATGTTATTTTTGTCCTTTGGAAGTGACCTTGAGGCTCTTGACAGGGTCAATATTTAAGGAGCAGTGGAACAGCTGTATCTGTCACCTGTTTCACTTAGCTATTTCCTGCATTTTCCTCCCATATTAACTATGTCCATGATAATCGAAATTGGAGAAGTATTCATCTGGCAACACCCAGAGAACCTTGGATGTCTTCCCTGTAAGAAATGGATATCTTAACTCCAAAAGTTATTTTCTCCACATTTCCTTAAAAGTAGCCTATGCAGGCACACCACTAGCTTATTTTTAGCAGAGCTCCTTTAATCACTGCCAGAGGAGCAAAAATGTCAATTATGCTAAGAAAATGTATGCAAGTAAACAATATATCTCAGGAGATATCCCTTTTTATAAATGTTAGAAGACAATTAGAGATAAAATTGTTTGACATTTGAAGGAAATCAGTAGTATGAAGGAAAAATAAAAATAACAAACTTTCAAGAAAAAAAAAAGCACAAAAATGCTGGAAAAATAGTGATGTGGGCAAGGGGGCCCTATAGGACCAGCCAAGAGGGTCAGTCCTTGGTTTCCCACAAGAAGGAAATTAAATGTGAACCAGCAGGAGATAAAAGCAGAGTTTATTGAAGATAGAGCAAATACCAACCCATTGAGTGGGAGACTCATAAAGGAAAGGAGGGAGTGATGTTTTTGTTTGGGGTCTGAGGGTTTGTACTGATAATTGTTGTCTGCTGCACGTGTCCTTTTGGACATCCAGGAACCATCATAAGTCATTTATTCCCTAAAGTCAAGGGTCTTGGCATTGTGTACCCACAATGGTCTGAAATATATGTCTGATAGCTTCACTGGATCATTCTCCTCTCTTCTTTCCTTAGCTGTTATCTATTATAGAGAAATCATTAATTCCTTGTCTCTTACAAGGAGGACATACATTATTTGCATCCGGAGGTGTGTGTACAGTGCGGTGGGGGTGCCAAGTCCTAGCAAGACTGGAAGTCACATAAGAAGCAAAAACAAAACCAAACAGCTTTTTCTCTCTGGGGACCCTTCAGCTTCCCTGTCTCAGTATCAGGGATTTTATAAAAATAAAATTAAGACCCTCAAAGTGACAAACAATAATATATCATATAAAACCAAAACTAGGTTGTTATCAGAAAGTAGAAGCAGATTCCTTTAAGACTAAAATTTGCGACCACCAAGGAAAAAAAATACAGAAGATAAAATGAAATAGAAATTGTGTATTCTAACAAATATATTTTTGAGACAAGATCTAACAGTAGCAAATTATCAAATGTTAGTGCAGAAAGTCAAACAGACTTGAAAAAATGGAAAAAAAAATAAAGCACATGAATAATTGATCCAATCCAACAGGACTTAACACAAAGAGGGAAAAGAGATAAATAGGACAGAGGGGGAAAAAATCCCTAAAATATTTCTTAAATCTCCAATAACAAAGGCTCATATATTCTTTCATAACAAAAGAAAAAAAACCTAAGGAAAAAAATCACATGTTTATATGTACCTCAGTGTGTTTACTAAATGCAAGATCATAGAAATATATTATCCACAGGACTCTTTGGAGAAAGGATTGATTGCAGGCCAGGAAAATCAAAGATGAGCCTGCAGAGTAACAGAAAATAAGGAAACATTCAAAACAGAACATGGTATGTTGTTAGTGCAAAACAACCAAAATGAAAGAGCTCCCAAAGGTCAAAGCCAAAACAATTTGGACAAAAATATAAACTGCAATAGCACTGGATTATAACCTATCAAATAAAATAAATACCCATAAAACCAACTGTTCTTTATAAATAACCAAATAAATACCATATACAGAGAAGTGACAGCTCTCCCTTGTGGAAGAAGTCCATTCAATGTGAAACAAATGAGGAACGCAGAATACTGCCATTAGAACACCCCGTCCTAACTGTTGCAAGACAAAATTTCCAAGAGACTGAAAGCTATTTGCATCATCTCAAATTGTTTCCACCAAAACACTCATTAATGTCAAAGAGAAAAATGGTCAGTTTGCAGTGGAAGAAGCCAGCAAACACGATGATAGAATAAACTGGAGAGAGTTGGTGGCATGTAAAGGGTATTTGGTAGAAATAATAATAATAATAATAATTCTATATTATAATTGTAAGAAATATAATACTAAAAAATGGGGAGGTGCCCAAGATGTGTTCCAAGATTGGCAGGTTATAAAAAGAATCTGCCTTTCCTTAAATATCAGTGGTCTGTCTTTCACAAGCAAGTCTATTGATATCTTTCCAAAAATTTGTTAAATTAGTTAAGAGAATTTCCAAACAGCTAAGGAAGGCATCAGATTTTGAAGAGTTGATTGTCCCATTTTCTATCATTCTATTAAAGTTATGAAAAATTATTCTTTTTCTTATTTGTTAGTAAAAGGAGTTGAGGTAGCCCAAATAAAAAATCAAGTAGAGACATGTAGAAACATGATCATTGAATAGCTGTGTAATTTTACTCGGTTTTAAAATGTGAGGGACAATCATTTGTTTTCTCTCTTGAAATACATACAAAATTCAATAAATAGACCCAGATCTGCTGGAAAACCTGTAGATTTTTTGCTACCTTAGAGATAAGCATCGCAGGTTTGGGTCAGTGGTTGGGAGTCCATGCTCTACAGTTTTTCTTCTTGAACTGCAATTCTACTGCCACCCACTGGAACAGTCAGGTAGTCTACGAAGGGACAAAACCAAATCTTAGAATGGGTTTGATGGCTTTGGCATGGCTGATAGGCAAGAAAAGGATTTCATATTAACATCAAACCATCTGCCTTTCCCCCCAGTGAGGGATTTATTTCTCCTAATTCTGCAAAGGTATTATTAAATTCAATCTCATTATGTTATAAATCTATTTCAAGATATAGTCTACCTGATCTTATATACTACCAAATATTTTATCTATGGATTCCTGGCCATTTCTCTAAAACTGAACTATATTTCCTGCTGTGGAACGGTCTTGGATCACATTTCCTCTGCTTGTGATATATCCTCAAATTCAATTTAACTTGTCCTATCAACAGAATATGATGTTATTAATAATATGGCTGATGCCATAATAACTCAATCATATCAAAAAAGAAGCAGGCAGGCATAGAATTATTCTGGAGTCCAAGAATGACTTGGCACAGGATGTAGCCAGAAAGAGACATGCTAAATCATTTGATTGAAACTTGGATACCATAAAAACTGGCATGGAGGAGCTTTAAGTCAAGCTGATCTAGGTTTATTTGCTGTGGCTAAAGAAGCCTTTTCTCATGTCCATAGAGCCAATAAAATATATAATTAGAGATGCAGATTTAATTTGTGCCCATAATAAATAATTTGATAAATTATAAAATTATTTTTAGTTTCAAAATATTTTAAACTATAATTTTACACTATTTCATTTGAATATGAAATGTACAAACATATGTACATATATACATATATGTGCATGAAGATATATAGACTATGAAATTTTGTGGTATGGATATTTATTCTTTTTTCTTAAAATGTCCAGGATCTCCTCTCCAATCCTAGTGTCTAGCTTCACTGCTTGACTCAAAAGCAACTGCTTTTGAGCCCTAACAGCACAATGGACCACTGCTCTTGTCTTTCAAATAACACTGATCTGTAAATCTGGTATGTGTATTTTATCATCAGTTGCCTTCATTCATTCAACCAGTCTTCATAATAATCCCTTTTCTGTAGGTATAACTATAGATATAATAGATATCAATATATTATACAGATGATGAAAGTATCATAATAGTAAAATTAGTTGTTCAAATTCAAATACAATACTTCAGCCCAAGATATTTCAATCAACAATATAATTATAGAATTTCTGATTCAATCATTATCCCTCACAAATACAAGTATCTTTCGCCTACAGTATTGTTTGTATTTTTAACTATCCAAATAATGTCAAAATGTCTAACTCTCCTTTCTTACCCTGCCACTAGGTACACACCAAAAGCTAGAATACTATGAGTCCTGTATCAGTGATTGGGTTTTAAAGAGCAAGGTCTGTATTTGTAGAAATTCCTTTATTAGACCTAAAGAGTGAGCTGATTCAAGATATATCTCGGAAAGTTGAGAGC
This sequence comes from Neogale vison, assembly GCF_020171115.1. Classification (NCBI taxonomy): domain Eukaryota; kingdom Metazoa; phylum Chordata; class Mammalia; order Carnivora; family Mustelidae; genus Neogale; species Neogale vison. The sequence continues at coordinate 295,072,283 of NC_058091.1, forward strand.
CAACTATCAGAGGAGCTCAAGGCAGAATTTTTCCATTCTTTTTCAAGTGGTAAAATCAAAGACCAGTGATGAATCTGATGTGAAAGCATGTTACAAGCATTCACGAGTGAGGAACAGCAAAATAGTAAATCAGGCTTCAGAAGATGCATTTCAACAGAAGTTGCCTCATTTAGTGCCTAATGCTTATCAGCACGTTCTCTGACATACACTGTCATAAGATAACAACTCCCAAAAGTATATCCACAGCCTAATACCTGAAAACTGAGAATTTTATCTTCCATGGCACATTTTTTCACAGATGCGACTAAATTAAGGAAGTTGATATGAGAGGGTTCTGAATTATCCTGGTAACCTCTCTATCGAATCATGCATCAAGTTCTAAGAGAGAAACAGAGAGACGTTTGATACACACAGAAAAGGAAAAGGTAAGGTGGCCAGGGTAGTCAGAAATTGGAAAGATGTAGCCATGAGCTAAGCAAAGCCACGAGCCACTAGCAGGCACCAGAAGCAGGAAGAGGCAAAGACAGATTCTCCCCCACAGCCTCTGAGGAAGCATGGCCTTGCCGACCCATTGATTTTGAACAGCTGGCTTACAGAAATGTGAAGAAACAAATTCCTATTTTTTAAGCCATCAATTTTTTGATAATGTGTTAGCCACAGAAAACTAATACATTCCTCATCATGCTCTGTAGACACTGAACTTGGCCACTGAGAAGGTGGTTTCTTCCCACAGGGCAGAATGGAGTGAGCGTGAAAGTAGAAGACATTGCAGAATGGTCTCATTCTGAAGTGAATGGTATCATGTTAATATGGTGATTTTTATATTTTTATAGGCCTATCTTATTGACTATAAATCCACTCATGCATTAATTGCTTAATATATTGTTTAGTACATTTGATTATCTCCAACAGTGCACAAAGGTGGATAGGTCCTTTTACAGAGTGTTCTGAGTAATGTCTCCCAAACGTGTTGAAAAATAAAATTGATCATTGTACTAGGCTAACGAACTTATGCCCCCCCCCAAGTACACCTATGTTCTAATCCCAAGAATATGAAAATGTCTAACATGGCAGAAGAGTGAATATTTATTTACATGACAAAAAGTGTGATTAAATTAGAGATCTCGAGAGGAGGTTTATTCTGGATTATTCGGGAGGGCCCTACATGGAATCACATGTATCCTTATAAGGGAGGGATAGGGTTTGGAGACTGGGACAAAGAGGAGGAGGCAGAGATTGAATGAAGCAGCCAAAAAATGCCCCGCTGTCAGCTACCAAAACCTGGAAGAGGCAAGCGAAGGATTCTCACCCAGAACCCAAATGGAGCACAGCTTTCCCAGGCTTTGGACTGCTAACATTTGTGAGAGAATATACTTCTGTTGATTTTAGCCATTAAATGTATTTTGTTAAACCAACCATAGGAAACTAATACAGTCATAAACAGGAAAAGGTAGCAACTTAGCCACAAAAGTGAAATATCATTTGGTGTGTAGAACATCAGGGGGGGCCAGTGCAAATAATTGCCTGATGCAGATGATACAAATTCATCATTTTGATGACAAATTTCACCACAAAAATGATTTATGATGATATTTTGGAGTGCATCATATGTGCCAAATATTGTGCTTCTTATTCTACAGTAGTGAAATGTATTTGATCAAAAGCAAAATAAGCAAGACTAAAACTATAACATCTCTAGATGTTGAGTTTAATTCAGAATACACACATCGAAGATCAACTACCAAGATGCAAATGAAACTACTGTTACAGAACTATTTCCCTAGGGTGAAGGCCTACGTCCTAAAGATAAAGAAGAGACGGTAAAGAAAGCTCTTTTAGAACATACTTAAAAAATTAAATTAAATTAAATTAAAAACGCATAAAAATAAAAAAGAACATACAGTTTACCATTCCTTTGTTTTGTATCATATACATTTATAGATTTTCACTTTCCTACACAAATTTTATTCTTTATATTTTAATGCACACTGAATAGAGATTGAACAGTGTCTCTCATATTGATTAATTAGTTTTAAAATCATTATTATCCTAAATAATGATGTGGTAAACCCAAGTGATATACTTGTACTATATTTTTTGTACTATTTCCAAAAAGCAAATATTTTTTATGGTTTTCATACTTGTTCCTTTGTGATTCTTTATAAAACAGCATGTTGACAGTACATATAATGTCCCTTCAACTGTTTATTAGCAGTTTTTCATAGGTACAAAATGCTGTTTTTTGTATCAATATACACGTCATTTAAAATTAATTAAGCAGAATTTTCTAGTATTTACTCGAACAGATCATTTGACTTGAAGAGACTTTTACCACAAAGAACAAAGCTGGCATGGTCAAAATAAATCAATAATAATCTAAGTTTCAACAAAAGAAGAAGTATAGGGTGCCTGGGTGGCTCAGTGGGTTAAAGCCTCTACCTTTGGCTAAGGTCGTGATTCCAGGGTCCTGGGATCGAGCCCCACATCTGGCCCTCTGCTCCACGGGGAGCCTGCTTCCTCCTCTCTCTCTGCCTGCCTCTCTGCCTACATGTGATGTCTCCCTCTGTCAAATAAATAAATAAAATATTTTAAAAAAAAGAAGAAGAAGAAGAAGAAGAAGTATACTTTGGATAAATTGCTCTGGAAATAGGACTGGCAATGGATGTGCCTTCTCTGTAGTTTATGTTTCTTAGATTAGAACCAGGCTTTTTGGCTAATACTTTTCTATCTTTACCTGAAATATTATCTCACATAATCAGAACACAATTATATCTTAGTATTTGACTTTTACAATTGTAGTAAATTCCAGGTAAAAAGTTTCAATATCCTATCTGCCAAAGATCTGAATTCTTACTATTAAGCTAAACTACATGTCAAAGCAGCATTTTCCCATTTTTCTTCATGAAAAACTTAATAAGAATGAAACATGACTTTCTTATAATTCTTACTGTGTGATATAGCAAAACTAAATTACTTCATTTGAAGAACATTCATTATTATGGATAATACATGTTAATGGAAAATATGTTTAGCTAAATTAAAATATTTCCTTTTACATGATCAGTTGCTATAAAACAAATCTATAATGCTAAGCAAAGTAAAATAACTTGTGCAAACATTTTCCAGTTGCATTTTCAAAATGCAACATCTTGACATCTGAACCTGCATGCTATAGGATCTTTATTTTCATGACCCTAGTTTTTAGCAACATTGCAATTTCTTCCATATATATCTGTATGTGTGTGTGTGTGTGTGTGTGTGTGTATTCTTAATCATCACATATTTTGCATATATATACCTATATATTGATACATAATGATATATATGTAAAGATTGAGAATTTTTTAAGTTTTATTTAAAATAGAAACATCACTTAGAGCACTATGTTGATTTTTATTGAAATGTATATATATCACAGATGTATTCAACCTACTGAATCACATATCTGAAAATACAAAGCATTATTTATTTTGATTACTAATTCAAAACCACCTTGTGTTGATACAAAAGTTGGGTATTCATCCTTTTGATGGATGATAAGGAAGCTAGTTATTGCATGGAGAACTGGGTGTGGTGCATAAACAATGAATCTCGGAACACTGAAAAGATTAAATTAAATTAAAAAAAAAAACCCACCTTGTGTATGAACAGATGTTTGCTACTTTTTGCCAAGCAATTAAAAAATATTGGTACAGCTGAATTTTGCACCTGATTGAAAAGATGAACAAAGTGGTTGTCAAGATTTATAACATTTGAAAAGAGTCCATTGGTAGCAATAATCTTCACAGAGCAAGGTTATGCTGATGAATATCATTGTGCCCCCTTAAAAACAAACAGATTAATAAAAATTAGTGATGGGTAGGGCCCAGTTACAAAGTTCTTTATATTGCTAAGTGATCAGAAGTACAGTAATTACAAATGAGAATCCTGGTTGTGGTCAGCTATCAAAAACTTTTTATAGTCCCTGAGAAATTTCAAAGGTATAATATTTGTCATTGACATGATCTCATTTGACATCATTATCAGCTTGCTCAGCAAAATATCTGTTGTCACTAATCACAGGTACATTTAGATATACTTGCTTGCTTTTAAGACATTCAGTCAAATCTCAATATTTTTCTTCTTAAAGGGAAATAGAGGTGCACCTGGGTGGCTCAGTCAGTTAAGCAATCAACTCTTGGTTTTGGCTCAGGTCCTGATCCCATGGATCTTGAGATGAGTGCTGCATTGGGCCCTGCACTCAGCAGAGAGTCTGCTTGAAGACTTTTCCTCTGCTCCCCCTCCCCACATGCTCTCAAGCACTCTCTCTCTCTCAAATAAATAAATATTTTTTAAAAGGTTTTATTTATTTATTTGACAGACAAGGGTCACAAGTAGGCAGAGAGGCAGGCAGAGAGAGAGGAGGAAGCAGGACCCCTGCTGAGCAGACAGCCCAATGTGGGGCTTGATCCCAGGACCCTGAGATCATGACCTGAGCCTAAGGCAGAGGCTTTAACCCACTGAGCCACCCAGGCAACCCAATAAATCTTTTTTTAAAAAGGGAAATAGTAAGCAAGAATAATACTGAAGTAAAGAGAACAAAGGGATATTTATATTATGAAAAATATTTCTGTAATATATATTATATTTTACAACAAAAATGTTTTTCTATATTGAAAATGCAGTGCAAATCCAATAAAACAAGGATGAATTAACTTCTTGTATTCTGAATTATCTGTAAAATGCAAAGGGCGTAAAATATACGGTGTGATCTGGTAAAAGAATGTATGTGGGTAAGTCACACTAACTGATTTCTGGTCTTATATACAGATATAAGAAAATTAGAGTGATATTAGCATAAAGATAGACAAATTGGAGATTGGAGTGGAATAAAGAAACCATCAATAGTTCCACGCTTCTTTATTTGATTAGTGACATAAATGACATTTCTTGCTTTTTAATTTTTCTTACCCAAGCAGTCCAATGAGAAAAGACGTGTCTGTAAAAAATGATGTTGGAACAGTTGGATAGTCATATACAACGAAAATGAACTTTGAGTTCTACCTTATACCATACATAAAAGTTAATTTGATAAAGATCTTAAACTGAAATGTCAGCTAAAATTGTAATTTAAAATCTGTACAAGATCTTTGCAAATTGGGCATCAGAGAAGTCTTCTTTTTATTCATAAGTGAGATTAAAAATAAATTAGAACACATCAAAAGAAAAAAAAATGCTTAACCCAATTAAAAAGTCAGCCACAGACTAAAAAAAAAAAAAAAAAAAAAAAATTCAAAAACATATATCTGACAAAGGAGTGTTATTCCAAATATACTTAACAAAAAAATTCCCAATAGCCTAATGAAACAAGTAAGAGACTGAATGACACTTCGCAAAGATGTATGAAGAGACAACAAGGCACACAAATACAAAAATATTCAGCACCATTTATCATATTGGAACAGTAAATTTGGTAATAATAAATTCCCAGTGTATATCTACCAAAATAATTAAAATTATGAAGTCTGACAATACAAAATGTTAGCAAGAATTTGAAGCAATATAGTGTTTACTCATAATTTCTATGCAAAAATCTCTGTCAGTTTCTTACAAAATAAGAAAAGAAAGAAAAGAAAAACTATCCTTTGACTTTACAATTCTTCTCTTAATATTCACCCTAAGTAAATGGACACACGTACCTTAAAAGTTATACAATACTTTTTAATAATAGCTTGATTAATATCAGCCCAAAGTGGGTTTATGGAATAGATAAGCAGAATCTGACACTTTAATGCAATAGAACACTGTTAATCACTTAAAAAAAAGAAAGAAAGGAAGAAAGAACAAATGAATGAATTTCTGGAGCACCTGAATGCCTCAGTCTTTAAGTGTCTGCCTTCGGCTCAGGTCATGATCCCTGGGTCCTGGGATGAGTCCCACATTGGACTCCCTACTCGCAGGAGGCCTACTTCTCCCTCTCCCGCTCCCCCTGCTTGTGTTTCCTCTCTTGCTGTGTCTCCCCCTGTCAAATAAATAAAATCTTAAAAAAAAAAAAATGAACTTCCAATTCACACAACATATGAATCTCAAAAACTGCAAAGTGAATGAACACTTATACAACACGGATATAAAGCATGAACCCATTTATATGAAATTCTAAAAGAGGCAGAACTAATCTATCATGGGAAAAAACACAACAGTGGTTGCTTCTGTGTTTGGGGGTAAGGAATGAGCCTGAGAAAATTCTCTGCGGTAGGGTTGATAATTTTCTATATCTTAAGAAAGTTTTGAGTTATACAAGTGTAGGTATTTGTGAGAATTTACTTAGTGAAAAAATTAATTTTTACATTCCATTATATTTGTTTTAGCTAAAAAAATTAAATCCATAAACTATAATGAACTGTACTTAATTATGTTCATACTGAAATATTTTGAATGAATGAAGTGTATTGATATCTGCTGTGTATTTTGAAATGCATAACATAGCAAGATAAATGATGGAAACATAGTGGATGGATAGATACGAATAAAAACAATATATTTCTTTAATAAAATATTTATAAAATTATTTCAAACTTACTGTATGCTTTATAATTTTCACAATATGTTGCCGAGGTAAAAAAAGAAATGTAGCAAATAACAATCATAATTAAAGACTATATTAGTCATTAACAACAAATGGTTTCATTTTAATTATGAATAAAATGGGATTTTTGTCATCCATCTCTTTCTTTCATTACTCTCCCAAAGAAGTATCCAATACTTATTAGTACCTTCATCAGTTTATTGGAATATAACAAATAAAAGGCTTTTTCTGCATGTGCACATTTGTACGTATATGTACGTATGTATAATCCTTCCCAAATATGTCAGACAAATGACAGGACTTGCTAAAGTAACACGCTACATATTTTTTAATACTAACACCTACAATAGTTGTTACTTTGTAGAAATGAAATGGAACTGTCTGGTGGGTCTTCCATTTTTAAGCTTTTTTTAATTATTATTGTTATTATTTTACCAAAACTCTCAAACAGGTATAAGTGACTCATTACTTCTATATTCTTCGTGGTAAGGCTTACATTTAGGAATACTTTAAAAACCACTAATTATATTAGAACATCATTCAAATAGTCTTAGATTGCTTCCTTGTGTGATAGCTATCTTTCAGGTTATCTTAGAGACCAAATACTATTATATACCATCTATAGTTGGTTGTATAATACATCATGATTTAGTAAAATTACTAATTTTCTGATCTAATGACTCTTTTTGTCCCATTAAATAATTTAGTTAAGATCATTGTGTATCCCCAGACACAGTGTTTTATAACACCGAAACATGCTTGTCTTGATTAAGTAAGTTAGGGCTTCCAAAGGCAAAGGCAACAATTGGGATTGACTGAGATACACTGCAGCTGAGGCATGGCTAGCGAACAAAGTCCAAAAGTCATAATTTATTTTCTGTAACACCCTAAGAGAGGACTATCCCTTTTTCTCATTAATTTAGCCCTCATATCTTCAGTTTATGGAAGAATGTGAGAGTAAGCAAAAAATGTTATCTTAATTCTTGTATATTTATACAACTGCACAATAAATAAATATCTGCACAGCATGATCAATCCAGGAGTAAGGTCACCTCAGGGACATTGCAATCGTTAGAAAGTCTCCAGTATCCTTGAGATTTTGGTAGATGGCGGTCTCCCATTACTAGCTTCTAATATTCTAATAAAATAATTTATTTCTATATCTTTTTTTTGATCCTGAAATTTGAATACTTTATTATTCAAAAAAGGAAAAGTGGTTTAAGCTGCAAGGATTCAATTCACCCATGACAAGTCAATACTCAGAGAGAGCCTTGCAATTTTACCACCTTGTTTTGCTGTCCTTCATTTCTTTTTTTTTTTCCAATTTATTTATTTTCAGAAAAACAGTATTCATTATTTTTTCACCACACCCAGTGCTCCATGCAAGCTGTGCCCTCTATAATACCCACTACCTGGTACCCCAACCTCCCACCCCCCCGCCACTTCAAACCCCTCAGATTGTTTTTCAGAGTCCATAGTCACTCATGGTTCACCTCCTTAAAAGGATTATTCACCAGGACCAAGTGGGATTTATCCCAGGGCTGCAAGGTTGGTTCGACATCCGCAAATCAGTCAATGTGATACAACACATCAATAAAAGAAAGAACAAGAACCATATGATACTCTCAACAGATGCTGAAAAAGCATTTGACAAAGTACAGCATCCCTTCCTGATCAAAACTCTTCAAAGTGTAGGGATAGAGGGCACATATCTCAATATCATCAAAGCCATCTATGAAAAACCCACCGCAAATATCATTCTCAATGGAGAAAAACTGAAAGCTTTTCCACTAAGGTCAGGAACACGGCAGGGATGTCCATTATCACCACTGCTATTCAACATAATACTAGAAGTCCTAGCCTCAGCAATCAGACAACAAAAGGAAATTAAAGGCATCCAAATCGGCAAAGAAGAAGTTAAATTATCACTCTTCGCAGATGATATGATACTCTATGTGGAAAACCCAAATGACTCCACTCCAAAACTGCTAAAACTTGTACAGGAATTCAGTAAAGTGTCAGGATATAAGATCAATGCACAGAAATCAGTTGCATTTCTCTACACCAACAAGAAGACAGAAGAAAGAGAAATTAAGGAGTCAATCCCATTTACAATTGCACCCAAAATCATAAGATACCTAGGAATAAACCTAACCAAAGAGGCTAAGAATCTATACTCAGAAAACTATAAAGTACTCATGAAAGAAATTGAGGAAGACACAAAGAAATGGAAAAATGTTCCATGCTCCTGGATTGGAAGAATAAATATTGTGAAAATGTGTATTTTGCTACCTAAAGCAATCTACACATTGAATGCAATTCCTATCAAAGTTTTTCTATATCTTTATATTTAAAATGATATGACTTAAAATAGAGGAGTGGTTGCTGGTTGCTACCAGGCGATCCTCAGAATCTAACCATTGGGTTGGTTCTATGAAGGAGTTTTATGATTGAATGACAGTTCTATCAGCAGTGGACACAAACCTTGCAGACATTCAACATAAACATCAAAGTATGGTTCAATTGTTTTGAGAAAAAAACTTAAAATTACCTCTGCTCATAAAGTGCTTAGTCATATCTTACAACTCTGGTCAAAATAAGCCTTAAATCTTGGTATTGAAAAGTCTGCTATCCAGAAAGTTAATGCAAAGGTTTCTGATTATTTGAGGAGGCAGAATTTTTCAACTTAAAGAAGAATATTTTAAGACATTAAAACTTCTATTTTGCAACATTTTAGGAGAATATAGTCAAAAGAGAAAGCAGCTTCATTATGATTTCTCTCTCATTTCTTTGAGGTATATTTCCATAATTTAGAATACTTGGTTTTAGACAATCAAACTCTTCTTTCAGAATTTCTTTTGATTTGCAAGTTTAGACTGACAGTCCAAAGAACTGAAATGCGAATATTTTTCCAAATCCTCCATAAAAAAGAAAGCTATTGTCACTAAGTTGTATTCTAAAAATGCAGAACTTTCACAATTTTGGTGCTGAACTTAGTAGGTAGCTTATTTACCCAATCCTTGACACTCTAATTTACATAATATAAGGCAGTTGTTTCATATTTTGCTCTAGTAATTTGAGTTTGCATTAACCACACACACACAAAATTTCCAACACAGACCCAAGTACCACACATTTGCAACTTATTGCATTCAAAATTTGCTTAAGTCTAGAATATGTCAATGTCATCTGCAATTTACAAACCATGAAATGGGAACATAGATAAAGTAATATTCCTACAAAATGAGGCAAACATTATGAAAGTATTAGATTTCAATTTTAGGGTGCCATCATTGGGGAATTCATTGTTTCATAATAAATCATGTGTAAGACCAATAACCCCAGATATTATATGTACAGAGGTTTTCATCATACATATCTGAATGATTCAGCCTATATCCTTAAGAACTGTCATAGTTCCAAAACAATTTCCCAAATATTTCTTGGAGGCCTACACATGCATTATTTTTTTTAAGAGGGATTTTGAAATTGCTAGTGCCAACCATTGGGCCAAATATGCAATTTCAAAATCTCCCTCTTTAGAACTTGTTTAAATATCAGAAGAAGTACATTAATAACAATAACTCAATAGTAATGCTTGAAAACTTAAAAGGAAAAAAAAATAGAACAGTGAGAAGGAAATAGATTTTTAAGAAAGTATATTTGCTTAAATTGAATTAAAATGATTCTTAGAAGTCTGCAAAAAAATTTAAGCAAAATATGTGTCTTTTGACTCTGTCATTTTTTTTCCCCAATGGAATTCCAAAAATAATTCTTTTTTTTTTTAAAGATTTTATTTATTTATTTGATGGAGAGAGAGAGAAAATGAGAGAGGGAATACAAGCAGGGGGAGTGGGAGAGAGAGAGAAACAGGCTTCCTGCTGAACAAGGAGCCCAATGTAGGGCTCAATCTCAGGACTCTGGGATATGACCTGAGTCAAAGGTAGATGCTTAACAACTGAGCCACCCAGGCACCCCCCAAAATAATTCTTAAGATGGAAAACTGCGAAAGCTATGGTCAGGAGAACAGAATGTAAAATAGTATTAGTTACAGTCCCTTGCTGGAACAAATTGCAACTTTGTTAATCTTTATAAGAAAGGCAATTATTAATGAGATATTTTTCCTTGGAAATTCTCAAGGAAAAATAATGACTTGTGAAGAAAGGAAGATGGACTAAAAACTAAGGGTGGGTATAAAGAACTTAAGTAAATATAGCAAATATGATACATATGTACTTGTATACATTTTTTTATATTATGTACATTTCTGCTTACCATCTTTCATGTAATACCAATGTGCTCAGTCAATATGCAAAATAACGGAACAATGGATAAAGCAATGCCAACTATAAGAAAATAAAATTACATGTCATTTATGTAAGATAGATTAAATGTCAAAAAATTGTAATCCATGTAATAATCAAGGACACAAGATTGTAAGACATAACACGTGATAAGTTTAATAAAATGTTCTTAACATAATGCAAGTATATACATTCAATTGTGAAACTAGTCCCCATGTTTAATAAGAATCAATTGTTTGACACCAGATTTCTGCAGCTTCCTATGACTAACATTTTTGGTTTTCTCCCAGTGTTAGCCAGGGTATGTTAAGACAATACCAACTTTAGGAAGATAAGGAATAGAAAACCCTTTAAAGTTGAGAAAATTAGAACACAAGTATGGAATAAAATTAAACCCACGGTGTTTTCATGTTTAAAATTGATTTAATCATAACAGTAATTTCATCTTTGTAATCATTTTGATGGTTCATGTATACTCTATTCTGTGGTGTTTTCCAGCACCAACAGCCAATTTTTTTTTAAAAGATTTTATTTATTTATTTGACAGACAGAGATCACAAGTAGGCAGAGAGGCAGGCAGAGAGAGGAGGAAGCTCCTGGGATCATGACCTGAGCCGAAGGCAGAGGCTTTAACACACTGAGCCACCCAGGCGCCCCCAACAGTCAATTTTTGATTATCCAGACACCTTTTGGGTTTTAAACAATTTAATTCAATTCTGGCACTAATGATTGAGAGTTACTTCAGAACCCACAGATTATGAGCTCAGTTCCACAAGACCACTCCCCACTTTGGAGGGTAGTTACAATCCCAGGCCTCCTGTAGTTTGACTGTCCAGCTATAAATCCCACTGTCCATCCTTGCATTCAGTAATTCACTAGAATAGCTCCCAGAACTCAGGATCTCACTTGACTTGTTTATTGGTTTATTATAAAGGCTATTATAAAGAACACAAATGAATTGGCAGGTAAAAAGGTACATAGAGTGAGACCCAAAAGGATCTTGAACACAAGAGCTTCTATTACATGGACTTGGGGCACACTGCCCTCCCAGCATGTTCACCAGCTTGGAAGCTCCCAAACCTCATCATTAGGGATCTTGATAGAGACTTTGTAGCATAGACATCTCCAATCTTTCTCCCTAACCCAGAGTCTGAGCCGTGGGGGCCAAAAGCCCCAAGCTTCTAATCAAAGCTTGATCTTTTTGGCAACCAGTCTTCACCCTGAAATCACCTGTCTAGGGACGCTCCAAGAGTCACCTCATTAAAACAAGAGATGTTCCAAATAAATAAATAAATAAATAAAACAAGAGAGGTTCCTATCACTCTTACACTCAGGAAATTGCAAGACTTAGTTCTGTTCCAGGAACCAGAGACAAAGGCCAGATTATTTCCATGATACTACATTTATGTATTCTATAAAGTATTGAAAGTATAGTATCAATTCTTACATATTAGAAATGTAATTTTTATTAAACATTTAAAAAGGTTTGTAGAATGATTTTGCAGTGACTTTTTCCTTTGTATAAAACCATATCTCCTTTATTTTGCATATTTTAATTTCAGAACAAAATAAACAAACAAAAAATCACATAATACACAACAAACTGCCTTTCCAAATATGAAAACGGATAGGACTGAGGCCCTTGTATCTTGCCTCAAAGACAGGAGGAAAAACAAACAAACAAACAAACAAAAAACAGATACTAGACATCAACAGAAGGAACCGGGGCCACTCAAGGCTGCTGGAGAGCCACTGGGTCATTATATACGTGGTGCAGGGTCTACCAGTAGAAACGAATCTATTTCTTCCTTAATTCATAAGCTTTGCAATGGTTTGTTAACTTTTATCACTTATGAAAACAATGATTTATAAATTGCATGCTATTAACTGGGGAAAATACAGGTAGTATTGTATAAAAGACATTTCAAGAGCCAAAGAATCTATACCCTCTACCCAAGCTCTTCAAACATTACAAAATGTATTAGCGGGGCGCCTGGGTGGCTCAGTTGGTTGGGCTGCTGCCTTTGGCTCGGGTCATGGTCTCGGGGTCCTGGGATCGAGTCCCGCATCGGGCTCTCTGCTCAGCGGGGAGCCTGCTTCCCTCTCTCTCTCTCTCTGCCTGCCTCTCCATCTACTTGTGATTTCTCTCTGTCAAATAAATACATAAAATCTTAAAAAAAAAAAAAAGGTGAAAAAATGTATTAGCAAAACAAGTGAAGAGGAATCCATAAAGAAAACGAAAGAAGTTTCACCATATGCATAAAAGGAGAAAAGCAAAGAGAAATAGATGAAGAGTATTTAAGTATCGAATAATATTTAAATAGGGAAAAAAGTTTCATTAACATGAAGAAAAAAATTCAAAAAGGATCAACAACTTCAGTGAGCACCTCCGTGACAATGGCACATGTGGGGTCAGTGGCAAAGCAGAATTGTGTCTGTAGAACCAGATGATGTGTGATAATCTTTAACTCAAAATTGTACAAATATAATTTCAAGAACATGCCTGGGAGCCAGACAGGACGTGACCAGATGGTACTCTTATTATGTTGATGGACTCTGAGCACTTGCTTTGGTCTCTGCCTGAAGTTTTCAGGCCCTGACTCATACTTTCTGCTAATGAAGTTCACAGAAGGTTTTCGCAGGTCCCAGATCTTGCCCGGGGATTTAAATATTTGAAATGAAGATGATTAAAATACCTTTTAAGTGACCTTAATCGTCTTTTGGCCAAACACTTGCCTCTTAACCACTTATTTATCCTTTGGTTTCTTCTCCTTCAGGCTGTTCTCACTGCTTAATGGTTTTACTTATTTTCTCTGTAGATGTGCTAAATCCATGGTCTATGCCATAACTTTAACTTAGAGCTATATTGTGATTCACTGTTTGTAGCTTTTCCTCAGCTGTCCTCTTTGTAGTTTGGGCTAGTACTTTGGTGAGGAATATCTTCAAACACTGAGTTGAGGCTGAGATCAGAGATCCTATCCTCACTTACACATACTTGAAACAAATCTAAATGCATCACTTAGGACAACGGTACCTGCAGAAAACAATGAGACGAAGGAGTTCAGGAATTGAATGACTTTCAGAACTCAGAAAGACTGAGGATTTTGGCAGACTTTTAAGATAAAATTAAGGGACTGGCTGACTTTGAGCATGAGTCCTGGAGCAGAACAAATATAGGGATAAACATAGGGATTTGGCTGGATTTCAAAAAGTTACAGTTGCAGCCAACTGATTGTTGGGCAGGAAAACTCTTTTGTGGTTGCTTGTTTACTTCTTGAGTCTATTACCAAAGTAAAGTAGGGAGTTTTGTTTTGTTTTGTTTTGTTCTGATAGTGTTAAAGCATTTATTCTCAAGGTCAGAGTTCAACTGTTTGACACTATTTTTCTTTATTTCGGGAAAGCTAATTGTAGCTTCAAAATAATCACAGAATTAGGAACATCAGGAGAACTAGGAGCAGGGAGTGCTTTATACAAGAAGTCATCTAAAGTCAGAGAAAAGGAGCTACAATGTAAAGATGTCTCTGTTCTTTGTTACGAGCATTGTGAAATAAAGAGAATTCTCCTTGTGAGAGGTATCCTCAGCATAAGGCTAAGTATGGTTTACACAGAGGGTGTTTATTTTATTTATTTATTTATTTTAAGATTTTATTCATTTTTTTGACACACAGAGAGAGACAGTGAGAGGGAATACAAGCAAGGGTAGTGGGAGAGAGAAAAGCATGTTTCCCACTGAGCAGGGAGCCTGATGCAGGGCTTGATCCCAGTACTCTGGGATCATGACCTGAGCCAAAGTCGGGCACTTAAAGACTGAGCCCCCCAGGCACCCCAACGGTGTTTATTTTAGATGGGAATTTCAAGGGGCGCTCTGAGGATGAAAAGAGGTAGAAGAATAGCTGTTGGAAGGCTGGTGGAAAATTGGCCCAGAATATTTGAGGATAAAAATACAGGAGAGTAGAGATGACCAGGAAAGTGTGCACACCTCAGTACAAAAAGTAGGTTAACTCCATTCGGGCTTATGGACAAGCATAATTAGGAATTCCGTATAAAGATACATCCTCGATAAGACTATAGTATTGTGGCCCTTATTAATTTTTTAAATAAAATATCACTGACCCTTTCTCAGCTTTCACATTTGCAGCTCTGTAATTCACTGGAGGTAAACTAGAATCTCAAGTCTCCCATTAACTGCAACCCGATTTATAAACAGAGAACATTTTTATTCAGCAATTTTCCCCTCTTTCTTTAGTTTCTTTTTTTAATTATTGATGAATAATTTACATAATGTATAATTGACTCATTTTAAGCTATGGTTCTGTGGGTTTTAGAAAGAATACACATTAATGTAGACAAGACCAAAATCAAATATAGGAAAGTTTCACTACTCCAAAAAAGAAAAAAAAAATCCCCTTAGGCAATTTTATTTTATTTTTTTAAAGTTTTTATTTAAATTCCAATTAGTTAACATACAGTGTAACAGTAGTTTCAGGTGTACAATATAGTGATTCAACACTTCTATATAACGCCAGATGCCCATCACAACCATTGCAATCCTTAATCTCTTTTTGGGCAACTTTGTAAACAACTCCCCTAACTGTGACCCTTTGCAACCACTGATTTGTTTGTTTGCCCCTATTATTTTGCCTTTTTTTGGAATGCTGTATATATTTGATCACAGTTTATATGGTTAGTATAATGCGTTTGAATTTAACACACTGTCTTACTTATACCTACAACTGATTCATTTCTAATGCTGAATAGTATTCAATCTTATATGACAGGTTATTTATTCATTCACTAGTTAATAGACTTTGGGTTCTTTTCAGTTTGAGGCAGTTATGAATAGAGTCAACTTAATAATTCATACATAAGTTTTTGTGTGATCAAACATTTCTACTTTCCATATAGAAATTCTCACAAGTTAGAATTGTTGAGTTTTGTGATGCGAATGGTAAATAAAATGCTACATTTTTCCCCCTCTGGTTATCCCATATTACATTCTTATCAGTTATGAATGAGATTCAGTTTCCCTGAATCCTGGAAGCACTTACTGCGGTCAGGTTTTTTCTTTGGTTTGGTTGGGTTGGGTTTGGTTTGTTTTGTTTTTTTGTTGTTTGTCTTTTTTTTCCATTTAGCCCCTCAGAGAGGAGTACGATGATGTATCATTTTGCTTTTGATTTATGAATTCAATAGACAATTATGAATATTGATTTCATATAGCTTTTAATATGCTTACTTACCATTTATACTTTTTCTTTAGTTAAATTTCTGCTAGAATATTTACATATTTTTTTCCCATTGAGTTGTTTGTTTTTCTACTATTTAGTTATTAGGTTTTGGTATATTCTGGAAACATGTTCTTTTTCAGATGTGCAGTTTGCATTTATTTTCTCCTAGTCAAGGGCTTATACAATGTTTTAATATTGATGAAGTCCGCTTATCAAATTTTTGCCTTATAGTCATATCATCATAGAAAATTTTACCTAACCAAGATTTCAAACTGAAAATACTCTATCAGATGCTCTTTTTCTGGAAGTTTAAAACCTTTAGGTTTAGCATTTAGGTCTGTAATATCTCTCTCTCCCTCTCTCTCTCTCTCTCACAGACACATAAGCACACATAATATTGTGTGGTTGCCATAAAACTTTGTTTTATTAAACTCTGTTTTCTGTGTCTCTTATGCTACACCTGTCCCACCATTGTGTGTTGGGACTATGAGGGCACAATAATGGGTACCTCTGTTTCATTGATCTTAAAATCAAGAGGACCCTCAATCAAGGAGAAATATTTAAAGACCAACATGTGATGAGCTCCATCTGTACATAGATGTAAGATTCTGAAGTTCTAGCTGGTTTTAGAATAGAATAAAACTGGTAAATGCTTTCTGAGGGGATGGATATCTTTTTTA
This sequence comes from Neogale vison, assembly GCF_020171115.1. Classification (NCBI taxonomy): domain Eukaryota; kingdom Metazoa; phylum Chordata; class Mammalia; order Carnivora; family Mustelidae; genus Neogale; species Neogale vison. The sequence continues at coordinate 295,089,057 of NC_058091.1, forward strand.
TATGAAAAAAACAGAAATAATCTATGGTTATCATCAGGAATATAGTCAATGATATTGTAAAAGCATTATGTGGTAACAGATGGTGACTACACGTGTGAGCATAGCACACTGTTTAAACTTGTTGGATCATTATGTTGTACACCTGAAACTAACATAACATTATGTGTCAACTACAGTCAAATTTAAAAAAAGAAGAAGAAGAACAAGAAGAAGAAGAAGAAGAATCATCTGTGGCTGGAAAGGAGACTCTGTTTGTTTTAACATGTCTACATGTCTACAGACACTTTGTACTCCAGTTCTCAACAGGTGAAGCCTAATTCCCCTCTCCTTGAGTGTGAACTTAACATGGTTACTTGCTCCTAATAAGCAGTATAAAGTAGACATGATGGTTTGTAGCTTAGAAGACTAGGTCATATGAACCATTGTATCTTCTCTTTGCTCTCTTTTTCACATCACTTGCTCTGGAGAATGCACAAACCATGCCATGGATACATTAAGCTGCCTCTGAAGAGACCCACATAGCAGAGATTTAAGGAGGACACTGACCAAGAGTAAGGAAGGAGCATTGTCTTCTTTCCAAGAACCCAGTTATGGTGGCTTCTTATATCTTCAGATAACTGTAGCTCTTGCCAACATCTGAACTACCATGATATAAAATACCTTGGGTTAAAACTACCCATCTTAGCCACATCCAAATTCCTGACCCAATGAAACTATAATAACATAGTTATATATTGTTTTTAGCTACCAAGTTTCAGGGTAATCTGTTATGCTGTGATGGGTAACTAATATACCAACTCAGACATGAGTCTCAGTTGGGTTTTCTAAATACCAGTGGAATAGCAATTAACAAGCTGCTTTATCTTATATGCTGGAAAAGACTATTATCTAAAAAAGATTCTTTAAAATGGATTTGCATCTTTTAAAGTAATGAATGTTTTATTTCAAATCATTTATCTTAAATATGTTGAGAAATATTCATAATTCTCACTGACTGACTCATCTGCTGACAAAGAAGAAAATCTGAAAGATTTAAATTCTTAATCAAATACTTGTCCATCCATTTCTAGCAGAGGAAAACAATAAAATAAATTAGCTATTTGCACAAATATACAAAAGTAAACTTTTCCTAGTGCAGTTAGGTACAAATGAATTTCAGGAGGAAATAGAGTTCACAGCATGATACACATAACTCATTTCTTAATCTATGCATCAAAAATATGATTTCTTTGACATAGAGATGAAAATCGATCTGGGCATTTTGTTTTGTTGATTTTGATTTACTCTAATATCAATATTTCTTGAATGTTTTTGCACTCATAGTACCATATCAAAATCAAGATGTGCAACAAAACTCTGAGAATATTAATGCCTCTTGTCAAAAGATTAGCTCTGAAAGCAATAAAGAGAATTTATAGATTATTTATTTAAGAATGTTTATTTAAAACAAATTTAGCCTAGCAATTTTGTATCTTCATTGTGAAGAAGTTAATTTTCATCTTATATTATTTATTTTTGTGGTGTGTAGATTCAAATACATTATCTGCTGGAGAAGTTGTTATTTGAGCAGAGAGTCAGTCTTTTGTTAGTGATTGAGAAGAAAATTTTCAAGTTCGATTATGCAATATTGATGCATTTAGGATTGCTGAGCTCTTGACTTAAAGATACATATGTAATCTAAAGTTTAAGACCTCACTAGAATAGGTATTTTCCATATAGATTTATGACCGCTGAGCAGCAACTGGAAAACCAATGATCTTTTAACCATCACTGAAAATAAATTCAACCAAGGACAATGACTAGTCAACCATGAAATTGTACACTTAAGCAGACTTCACACTGACAACAGAAATGCTGAAGGGAATTTATATATACTTGCTAGGATCTCGTCTGCTGTTATTCTGGCAAAATCTTTTCTATGATCCATTTGTAGTGAAAACAGCAGTATATCCATTTGCTATTTCAATGTCTCTTCTGAACACTTATATTGATCAAGAATAGTGACTTCAGGTTTTCAAAGGCAGTAACTCATATTTGCACTTCAAATTTCTCTAGTAAATATCCTTTTGATGCAACTAGGATAGTAAAATTTTGAGAAATAACACATAAGATAAAAAATCATACCATAAATACCAGTCTTTTAATTATATACCTTTATTGCTTTAAGGTAACCTTAGAAACAAATACAGTAGGTATAACTACTATTCTAATTTTATACAGGGGAAGAAACTAAGAGAGGCAAAGTAAATTGCATGGCCACAGGGTGCCTGGGTGGCTCCGTGGGTTAAGCCTCTGCCTTCGGCTTAGGTCATGATCTCAGGGTCCAGGGATTGAGCCCTGCGCAGAGAGCCTGCTTCCCCTCTCTCTCACTCTGCCTGCCTCTCTGCTTACTCGTGATCTCTGTCCATCAAATAAATAAATAAATTTTTTAAAAAATTGCCATGGCCATAATTTTGAACCCATATAGTCTTTTTTTTAAGTCCACATTTAACTGTTGGGCAATGTGGTACTCCTTCTAAATATAACAGATATCTAGTAAATTATAATACAATATATAACAACATTGATATTTAAATATTTTTAGAAGGTTTAAAACTGTTTCTTGCTTTAATATATGAAATACTTATAATAATTACATTAGTTATAACAATAACTATCATTTGTTATTTTAAAAATGTATACTAGGAATTATATTAAGGGCTTCATATAAATGAGACAGTGAGATCCTTACAATATTGTAGTTCAAAATACTGCTCTATCCTTATTTTACAGATGAAGCAACTATTTAAGGCAGATCATGTGACCTCTCTCAGTCCTATTGCTGATTTGTGGCAGAATCAGGATTAAAACACATCTATTTAAAGAATTAATAGTAACTAACCTTTATTTTATGGATTTCTTATGTTACTGGAAACAATTTTAAGTCAACATTGATTTTCAAGGATTTTTCATTTCATTTGATTTATCTGAAATTAAGTGGTGTGCAGCAAGTGGGAATTAAAATCCCATTTCACATGCCTGAAAGCTGTACAAAAAATTTGATAAATGAAAACACAAGAAAATGACAACTAATAATGATTGGTTAGCTCTTATATACATATTACTGTTAAAAAAAAATTTAAAACATATGTATCCTGTGACCTATTCTTAAATGTTTCATTGTATGGACTTTTTGTCTCATTCAGGAGCATATTATGCAACAGAACAAAAATTGCACCTCTTAATTTAAGAAATAAAAACAATCTGTGGCATAATAATAAGCTGAGAAAAACACAAGTCATGTGAAACGATTACAGGTTTTTGTGGATGCACAGTTCAAGTATTTTATAATTATTCTTAATACCTCAAGACAAAGTGACAGAATGAAGGCAATGAAAATTTTACTTTTGACTCAGTTGTAAACATTATTTATTACAGCATTATTGAATAGGTATAAGCATTATCTAACATTTTTTTTCATTTCATTTCACTATGTGAAAATTAAAATTTAGAGTTGAAGTTTCGATAAAATAAATATAAGTGGTTCTGAAAATAAGTAGACTCTAAATCAAATGTTAGCTTTTCTAAAAAAAAAAAATTAATTAAATGTTATCTTCAAAATCAAAGGTCACCTTCGGACATTATCCTCATCAGGTCACCCAAATATTCATGAAATAATATATATGATTAATCCATAAAGTATTTAAGATATGAGGCTACAAAGATTTAAAGGCCCAGGGAAGGTTGGATGCATGAAGGAAGAATACAAATAATCGTCATTGTATACTAAATATTCTTCTCTTGAGATTGAATGCAGAAGGGATGGCCAGAGTGATAAAACAAAGGTGAAGTACAAGATGGGATGGGAATGGCAAGACACATTTGCATTTCTGCTTTGTTTTCTTCAAATATACTCCATTAAAATGCTAACATTTCAGAAGTTACTTTCCTTGCAATTTTCAAACCTCTGTTCTCACAGTTTTCCACAACTTAGGGCAACATTATATATTGTATTATAATATTAAATTAATCTTGTTTTTTAAGAAAAGAATAACTAAAACGACTAAGTTTTAGTGACTTGCAAACTTTACACAATCGCTACAAATATTCTACCAAATAAAGCAATATCAGTTGTTTAGAAATTTCTCTTTACCAAATTGTCCCAAATACTGTGATACTTTCCAACATATTTATGACTTCAGGGAATAGCAGATTTTATCTCCATTGAGCAAGATAACCATATCTGTCACAGAATAGCAGGTTTACAACTTTACTTTTGAGAAAAATTTGTCTAACAGCAAAGAAACATACTGATAGGAATGATTGTTTACCACTTCTAAGCACTGAAAACAGGTTTGCATTCACCTCTCTTAAAATTCAGTGTCTTTTCTGAAAAAAAAATTATTTATTGTTTTTTCGGTGTTCCAAGATTCATTGTTTTTGCACCACACCCAGTGCTCCATGCAATATGTGCCCTCCGTATGACCCATCACCAGGCTCACCTAACCTCCCAACCCTTTCCTCTCCAAAACCCTGTTTGATTTTCAGAGTCTACAGTCTCTCATGGATCGTCTCTGCCTCCGATTTCCCCCAAATCCCTTCTCCTCTCCATCTCCCCATGTCCTCTGTGTTTTTCCTTATGCTCCACAAGTAAGTGAAACCATATGATAATCGACTCTCTCTGCTTGACTTATTTCACTCAACATAATCTCTTCCAGTCCCGTCCATGTTGATAGAAAAGTTGGGTATTCATCCTTTCTGATGGAGGCATAATTCTCCATAGTGTATATGGACCACATCTTCCTTATCCATTAGTCCGTTGAAGGGTACCTTGGTTCTTTCCACAATTTGGCGACTCTGGCCATTGCTCCAGTGAACAATGGGGTCCACATGGCCCTTCTTTTCACTACATCTGTATCTTTGAGGTAAATACCCAGTAGTGCAATAGCAGGGTCATACGGGAGCTCTATTTTTAATTTCTTCTTCTTTTTTTTAATTTCTTTTTTGTTTTTATCCCAAGTTCTTTTTTTTTTTTTTAAAGATTTTATTTATTTATTTGACAGAGAGATCACAAGTAGGCAGAGAATCAGGCAGAGAGAAAGGAGGAAGCAGGCTCCCTGCTGAGCAGAGAGCATGATGTGGGACTCGATCCCAGGACCCTGAGATCATGACCTGAGCCAAAGGCAGAGGTTCACCCACTGAGCCACCCAGGCAACCCTCTATTTTTAATTTCTTAAGGAATCTCCACACTGTTTTCCAAAGTGGCTGCACCAACTTGCATTCCCACCAACAGTGTAAGAGGGTTCCCCTTTCTCCATGTCCTCTCCAACACATGTTGTTTACTGTCTTGTTGATTTTGGCCATTCTAACTGGTGTAAGGTGGTATCTCAATGTAGTTTTGATTTGAATCTCCCTGATGGCTAATATTGATGAATATTTTTTCATGTGTCTTTAGTCATTTGTATGTCTTTGGAAAAGTGTCTATTCATGTCTTCTCCCCATGTTTTGATGTGATTATCTGTTTTGTGTGTGCTGTTTGAGGAGTTCTCTATAGATCTTGGGTATCAGCACTTTGTCTGTAGTGTCATTTGCGAATATCTTCTCCCATTCCATGGGTTGCTTCTTTGTTTTGTTGACTGTTTCCTGTGCTGTACAGAAGCTCTTAATCTTGATGAAGTCCCTAAAGTTCAGTTTTACTTTTGTTTCCTTTGCCTTTGGAGATACGTCTTGAAAGTAGTTGCTGTGGCCAATGTCGAAGAGGTTACTGCTTATGTTCTCCTCTAGGATTTTGATAGATTCCTGCTTCATGTGGAGTCTCTTGACAAAATTTATTTAAACCTTTAGAAGTCATACAACTGAGTCAAAAATGCTGTAACTTCAAACATGATTTTGGCAAAGAACACTTGTTTTAGAGCTATTTTTAGGGTAAGTGTCTGCATTGAACAATAATGGAATTTTTAAGCACCGGAAGTCAGAGTGGAAAAAAGCAGGGGGACACTCCAGATAATCCTGGTCTCTATAGCTACACTAGATTTCTACCATCGCTGGAAGCAGCTTTATATATTAATACATGGTCACTTACTGTGACAGTAGAGAAGTTGTTGAGCCTCAAAGGGACTACACTTGAATTCCCATCCCAGCAATAGGAAGGAAGCATAGAGGACCAGTCTCTAGAACCAGAAAATCATGTCCTGTAAATATTGAACATATGGTGAAGGGAGTTATGGAAATATATAATAGAAAAGCTCATCTTCCTGATTTCCATGAATGGTAATGCTTTTGTTTTCACTATAACACAGTAATGGCTGGTTCCAAGACCAAAACTGAAAAATAGCAACTCACATGTGTGCATGTCCATGTGTATGATGTGTAAAATGCACATGGGCCTATACATCTAAGCACAAGTTTCTTCATATTGTGAATTATAGTTTAATATGGCCACTATTAAAATGTTTGTTTTTTTAATGTCATACAGCTATTTTCATCAAATCTTTCACTCTAGGGCTCTTTCTTAATAGAAATAGTCTCAAAAGTACTTACTATTTTAGAAAAACAAATCATTCATTAATTTTTAAGGGAGAAAATATTTCATTTTAAATGCAAAGACATTTTCATCATCTGGAAGTGTGTGTGCACGCACGCCCACACATGTGCCCGTGTGTGTGTATACGCAGTCATATAAAAATTTCAGATGTATTCCAATGGCAAATTTCAAAAGCATAGGCATCCATGATGGAGAAAATAAATCTATACTTTTCAGCAGATGGCCCTATAATCTACATACCAGTCCTCTAATTTTCTTGCATTTTGATGACTCATTTTACATCATAAGAAACTCTTTACTAATCCCTGATTATAATACTGTTGTTACTATAATTCTCACTTATCTCAATCAGTCAGTTTCTTCATCATTGCAAGTTTGGCAGAAGCTGAAGATTTCTGTAGGCTTAGGACTGATGTAATCAGACGTTTTTGATGAAATGCCCATACACTTTTTTTTATACAGTCAGCCTCACACAGTTCTTTCTCTTTCACCATGCCTTACCTTCACTCTTTGAAATGAAACTTTTATCACTGTTTTATTTCTCAAACTCTTATGCTGTGCCATTTGGACCTCCTTAAAATAAAATAACTCTTTCATTTCATCTGTAAGCATTGCTCTGATTATGTCTTTACTAACTCCTAACTCTTTTGGCATAATGTGAATTTCCTTAAAGCATTCATAGGCAAAGAATATTCCTTTTTGCAACCAGGTAATAAGACCAACAAAATGGTATTTTTCTCACTACCCATGAGCATTGAAAACTAATTGTTTTTCATCTACTTTCAAATATCCTCACTCAGTGGTGCTCCATTTACTTAATTACTCTGGCCTCCAAAATCTGTATCACATGCCTGTGTTTATCTAGACTACTGTTCACCTAACCCTACATCTTTTTCTCTAACCTTTTTCAATATATTATGCATGTGAATGTAAAATTAAAAGGTCTAACATTAAAATGTTTATTAATTATTTTTGGGATAACTGTAGAATTATATAAGATTGTAAGAATAATAGAGAATAATTCCTCATACCCTTTACTTATTTACCCCAGCTAGTAATTATCTTGCAAAGTTATAGTCTAATAACATGAACTGGACATTAACATTGTTGATACATCAGGATACAGAGCATTTCCACCACCAAACGAATCCTTCACGTTTCCCTATTTTAACCAGATCCACTTCCTTCCAAGCTTCCTCACTTCATACACTTGCCCTTCTCTCTGGCAACAAGGATTCTATTTCTATAATTATGTCATCTCAAGAATATCGTATAAATGGAATCAGTCATTATGTAACCTTATGGCGTTGAGTTTTTTCATTCAGTATAATCTTGTAAAGATTCATCCAGCTAGTTGCATACATCAATAGTGCTTTTCTTTTTATTATTGAGCAATGTTCCATGATGTGAATACAAACATTAACTTCATTTTTTTTAAAGATTTTATTTATTTATTTATTTATTTACTTACTTACTTATGAGAGACCACAAATGAGAGGAGAGGCAGAGGGAAAGGGAGAAACAGATTCCCTGTTGAGCAGGCAGCCTGATGCGGGGCTAAATCCTAAAACCCTGAGATCATGACCTGAGCTGAAGGCAGACATTTAACTGACTGAGCCACTGACTCACCTTTAACATTAACTTTTAAAAGCTAATTATTTTCCTCTCTAATTAATTCAAACAATCTTTGCTAATACACAGCCTCGTTCATATTTTCAACAACTCTGAAATCTTAAGTTCCAATACTCTCCTCTCCTATCACTATCCCCTATTCATCAACCTTACAGAAACATCTCTCATACTTCAAATTCAAGTTTCACAAAAGTTATTTTGTTCTATATCATGAAGATTACATATTACCTATTACCTTATTTTTCTTGTCTTATTTAACATCCCAAAACTTGCCCAATCATGTCTCTGAGTACTCTTGAGTAAGATCCTTGACTTTACTCAGCTTAAAATCCTTGCACAATTTTTCTCACCGAGACTACCCCAAGCTTGCACTAATTTCTGTTACACTTTAGAAAAATAATACTGCCTCCAATTGTCATGTGATGGTGGTGGTCATCATGTAAGACATCTGTCAAATTCCTCTCAAATACCCTGCAAATGTTGAACAGATGATGAGCTTTCCAATCTTGTGCTCTTTCTCCATTTATCACCTCTAGAAGCGTATTGTATCAATCCTTTCTCACTCTGCTAGTGTTTTCCTTTCTCTTAGTTGTCTCCTCTTTTAATTATGGTCATCAAATTAAAACTTTAAAATCTACATTAGTAAGGAGCAACGCAGTTATTCAATGTGATTGCAAAGGGACTGAATAGTACCTGCTGGGTTGGGCCTGAGAGAAACATAATTGAATATATAAATAAACTTCAGTAGAGAGTGACACCCAGAAGTTTTGGAAGGGTTGGTTATCCATGGAAGAAGAGTAAAGAAAAAGAATATCAGGCATAACCATTAACAATATCCAACCAAGTACTTTGAGTATTCTAAACCCATCTGGAAGGCCATCTGACCACTTTAAGCCCTTCCAATCGTGACTCAGCCTCTTCAAATAGGTGGAAACAAAGAAAAAGTACAATACACATGCTGACTAAAGATGTGTCATCTGTGTGACACTTCCATTTTTTATGGAAAATTAACAGATTTGAATTTTGTACCTGCATGAATCAATCTCTTAATTCTAGTCAGTGTGGTATTGCTCTGAAGAAAATCCTGCCTTATCGCATTGCTTGTCTTTTCCCAAATTTTCTATTGTGGGACCTTAGCCCTGGGCTTTTGTGATTTTTACTAATGAATCTCTCTCTCTCTCTCTTCCTCTCTATATCAAGAGCCATGTATATATCGAGCCAAGATGTATAGCCAATCTATATATAGTCATACTTCTTATCTATTTATATATTATATATTACATTATATTATATTATATTTTACTGAAGTTTGAGTCTTTCATCTGATCTTCTTGAAACACATAAGCTACTCTTTCTCCAAGAATTGAAGAAGTCATACTTCATCTTGAGAGAACAGAAATTGTCATAAACTTACTGCATTAAGTTCTTGCACCTCCAAGAAACTTATGTATGCCAAGCTGCCCTCAATATGAAAGGAAAAACTATAAAACCCTGTTCAAATTTGTAGTCATCATCAACAATTTTCAAAAACAATTCTTCCAGATTTCCTCTACCTTTAATGTGTTCTATCCCACAGCTTCTGTGGACTTTACCCTTAACATGAGCTTCTGAACCCTTGGACTAATGGAAATGTTTTCCACTTAGAGTTTATGTATCCTTAAAGGAACTCTTACCCAGTGACTTACTGATGGGGGAGTGTGAAATCCCAGGTTTCCTTCCTGGAGTAGGAATAAATTCTGAGTTTATTCCAGAGGCTCCTGCAGAATTAGGACAATGCTGAACTTCACTTGAGCTCACAACTTTGATCTTTCAATCAAGACCTTCCGTATCTTTCTTCTTTTATTTTCTTTTATGTTTCCCAAATGAATCACCTGCACATAAATCTGTGTCTTAGGTTCTACTTCTAAGAAACCTGGCCAAAGACAAAAGCTAGTTATAACCTGAATTTGGTACCACATCTTCTCTTGCATTCTACAGGAAATTAATCTATTTCCTATTACAATTATTTTATTAAACATTTCTCTCTCCCTCTCTTTTTATCCATCCAAAATACTTCTTTAAATTATTACCTAACTTCCCCACCCCCCTAATATTGAAGTTTCTGGAAAGAATAGTTTGTGATCATTTCTCTAGTTTATCTCCTTTTCTTTACTTTCAAAATATTGGAATTTAGATTCTGTCTTCCCCACTTCATTAAAATTAACTTACTAAGATTAGCTAAAGCCTCCTAATTGACAAATACAAATTAGATATTCTTTTACAACATATAACACTTTTAAGCTTTTTTTTCTTCAATTGTTTCTTTTTTGACACTAATGAAACCAGGATCTTCATTTACAAATTCACTTAACAAATATTCTTCGAGATCTGTTGGGAGCCTACTATGCCCAGCAATAAACAAGCTGGGGATAGTTGCAATAATAATAACATAAATTGTGTGCTATGAAAGTAAATCATAAACAAACATAATCTGATCTTTTGGAATAGGAAATTTTGTCTGAAAGACATGACACTTTAGCTGAATCCTATGTGATTTATGAGAATTATGTGTGGCATATTTCCCCACACCTATCATCTCAGGTTGAGACCATAATCTACCTAAATTGAAAAAGTAAAATTTGCAGTAGATATGATTATTTACACCTAAATCCAAGCTCATATTCACTCTCTGGAGCACATATATATATATAATTTGTTATACTCTCGAATTTTACCTTAACCCTAGAAATGACTCCTTCTCCCTTTTAAGCTCTTAATCCTACTATATTTTTTACTTATTCTTCTTTTCCCAGGTATGCCACTACCTCTATGAGCTCTTCCTTGAAATCCAGACAGCCACATAATCTAGATGTTTTAAATACCTTTTTACAGCAGCTCTGTGTTGGTCCCACCTTCTTAGCATGTCTTCCCAATGCTATTTCTCTTATCCGTCATAACAATTGAATAAAAAAAAAGAATCCTACTAAGACTGAGTTAAAATCTTATGTCAGTTTTATACTTATTGATATCTACTATTAAAGCATATTGACTGAGGCTAAATCTCTTCTCTGAAATGCCAGAACTGGGAAATGCAAATATAAAGCACAGGGAAACATTTGATTAAAATACCCAACCATGCAGTTTAAAATTATAGCCCAGGGAAATGGGGAAAATCTATTCCTGAATTGATAAGTAAATGGTAGAAGTCATTAAACAGAGAACATTGGAGAAAAACAATTTTATTTAAATTATGGAATCTCTGTGAAAAGTAATAACTTTGAAAAACAGAAAATTTTTTCAGTTAGAAATAATGGCATGCTAAAGAAGAGAGACCACCCCTGCTCAACTTGTGGGACAAGAATCATGTAGGGAAGTAGAAACTGTAGGATGAATAAAAGACATCTGTATTGTATGAGAACCAAAAAGAAATACTGTGCTTGAATTTATCCAAGTATGTCCTAATGAGCAAGTTTCTGTACCCACCTTAATCTGTATGTTGGTTTAATCTGTGTTGTCTCCTTGAGGCAAATCCTTTCAAATCCAGATAAATAAATGAAATTGCCAGGACTATACTAATAGCCTATGACCTCACATGAGAAGGACTCAAGGTCCATTTTCTGGGCTACTTATTCTAATGGTGAGTTGTTCAAAACTTGATTCTTCTGTGAATTTGTGTTCCAACACCACAGACATTTTTTGAACTTCAGGAAGTTAAATTTATGTTGTCCATTCTTATATTTACTAATGCTTACTCAAATGAGATATTTGCAAGGAAGAGTGATAAGTATCAATAAACATTATTAACACATAATATAAACTTCCTTCTACCAGTTATTAATATTGGAAGTTTGTAAATGTTGTGTGTTCTACTGATGTAATCTTGAAAGATCCCAGAAGTATAACATCTGCTTAGCTTGCAAGTCACTGTCACATTTTTTAAAATTATATTTTATATATGTCATAAAATCTAGAAAATAAATAGCTAACAAATGTCTATAATACATAGTAAATATGGAAATTTTGTCTTAAAAGCACTCTTAATCACTTTGGCTAAAATCTGAAATTTTAAAAAAAGGTAAAATATATTTAAAAACTCAATTATTTTCTTTTATGTCTTATTATTACAGAAAAAATCCTAAAAACAGTTCTCAAATTTATAAAGATTTTCAAATCTTTATGAAGTTTGAAATATTATTAATCCAGGTGACAAATTTTTAAAATATATCATGCATGATGTGGTAATTTTGAATGTTTTCATGGTCTGGTTTTCTTTAAGCCCCGCAGGAAAATACAGGAATATGCTTACTTTGTATAATATTAATCTAAGAAAACTGTAAAATTCAACCCCTATTTGCAATACAATGTACATAATCTATAATATAGATGAGCATTGGATGGCTTTATTTTTATTATTTCAAACAGAGTATGCATTTTAAAAGGCAACATACAAATTTTGAACGATGAAAAGAAAATATGAAAACCTTTAGACAAGCTGTTAGCTAACATTTGAAAACCAAATTAAGCAGGTTTACAATATAATGCAGCAGATGGAGAAAATGTGATCACCCTGGGAATAAATTTTCTTTATCATTTTAGCTTAGGTCTGTTCGTGTGCTTCTTGGATAATAAGTTTTTTCCTCCATAACATGTTTCATATTACCATGAAATAATGTTCTTTCAATTATTTTTTTGATTATACCTGCTCCAAGTTAAGGGTAAGGTAATGCTAATTTAAGGGAATGGCAACATGATGTTTCATTGTAAAGAGTTAGCAGTTATACAATATTGTGTATTGCAGGTAGATGTGAAACATGCACCAAAAAATGACGCTTATCTAGAAAAGTATTGCATTATTTGTACTGCCGTGTACTTTGGTCTCAAATATATGTCGTTCTGACTGGAAACAAGGCAAAGACAGAGATTTGGTAGAGATTTGGGGCAGACAGACCAGTTAAGGCACTGTGTTAGCATATTGCATGAGAGAGATGAACAAGTCAGCAAACCGTGGGAAAGGAAACAGATGCGCAATTCTCCCAGGTAGCAAATGCTGTAAAACATCTTCAAATGAAATAGTGTTTCTGAAGTGATAGTTATGTTTGGTCAATATCATGTTGCTAAACTCTTCACTGAGGAAATCTAAAATATATGAGCTAAAGACACACACTGACAGAAATCTGGAAGTGTTAATTGCTGCAAACTAGAAAGGATACGTTAACTACCGTAACAGAGAAAGTAGAATTGTAACTCACTAATTTACTTCAACATGAAAGTGAAAAGTAGAAACACTGAAATTCAAATGCTAAAGCCTTCTTCCCCTCAGTTTTTATTTTGTGTTCAGCTGAAGGATGTGGCAGAAGAGTGAAAGAAATAGCAGACATTTAGTGAAGACAGCATTTGTCAACCTGTTGAAATGGGGTGAAGCCAACTGGGAGATGCCTTACTATCCACAGACAACAAAATGACAATATTTATAGAAATAAATACTTAAATTGACTTTGGATTATATTTTCAAATTTTCCTCAAGGACGTAAACAGAATGGCTACTGACACATCTATTATGAAAGATATAAACTTATCAGGACCATCCTTTGAAGAAATATTTCCTGAGTATATTGATAATCAAAGTCTCTCAATCAGCATCAACCTTACCTGGGAGCTTCTTAGAAATCTGAAAGCTCAGACCTTAATCTAGACCTATAATGTCTTCATTTGAAAAAGATCTCTGGATGATTTATATGCACATTACAATTGATGATTTGGTACATATAGATCATGTTTGGCAGATGGGAATGCTTCAAATTCTTTCTGTAATTTGCAGTGACAGAAGGAAAAAAGTCACCTAGTTCAGAATAAATGCAAATAAAAACCATTTTACCATTTTGTCCCCAAAGTATGCATATCATTTTCCTGGGAATAAATCAGATTCTTATTACAATTCAATTACCAAAAGTACCTTATGTAACTTATCTGGAACTTGAGACTTAATAAGAAATCATCTGAGGTTCCATTCAAAATTCTAAAGCATATCAAACTTAGAAAATGTTGCAATATCTAAGCAGTTTTCCTAAAATTTGTATAGGTCTAAGATAAAAGAGATTACAATTTTATTATACATTTAATATGAGTTTGCTCTTGAAATAGCAAATTCAAGATGACATATAAATGATATCTTAATAGCTTTCTGAAAAAGCCCCACCTGATCAAAGAAAAGCACTGAATTAATTATATCTTTATAGTAGATATTAAGAGATTTCCTTTTTTTTTTTCTTTCTACACTAAGGTATATCACTCTACATTTCTACAATGAGGCATAATGCATTTTCCACTGCTGAAAAAAATAAGAGTTTAAATTAAGAGTTGGTAAGAGTTTATAATATTTTATGTCTTTTTAATATAACAAATATTAAAAAAATGTTTGCATATCAAGCAAGATATTATATAAAATATTATATAAAAATAACTGGCTAGGGGCACCTGGGTGGCTCAGTTGATTGAGCATCTGACTCTTGATTTCAGCTTGAGTCATGATCTTGGGGTCACGTGATCCACATTCAGCAGGGAGTCTGCTCCAGATTCTCTCTCTCTCTTCTTCTGCCCCTCCCCCATGTGTGCATTTGCATGTGCATGCTCATTCTCTCAAATAAATAAATAAATGAATAAATATTAAAAAAAATAACTGGATAGTTTTGAAAGACTCAAAAAATGTTTTACTCTTACTAAAATATTTTGCATCAAATTGTCTATGAATATAAAGAAATCTTGAAATAAAGAAACTAAATAGATCTTTAAATAAAAGGTTGGCACTTAATAAAATCATTAAGAGATTAATGTTAAAATATTCATAATCATAGAAAATCTCCCCCTCTTTTTGAGGGAGCAAGTCATACTAGCGATTCCATTTTTCATATAAATGAATAGAATAAATCCAAAGAAAATAAAACACAAAAGGAAACAGAAGAAAATTGACAGCGGTTATTTTGTAGGGATATTACTACTATTATTTTATTCATATCTCGGCAATTTTGATATTTTTTCTATATATATAGTACATTTTTATGAGGAAGAATTCTAAAATGATAAATAATATTTACATCAGTATCTGACAAAAACTTGAACATCTTAAAGAAAGTTGTATTAATATTAGAAAGCTCAACCAATAAACAGCATACCAAAATGTATGTATGTGATAATTTTATTATCTATTGAATCTTTCCTTCTATAAGTAAAATATGAACTTTGAGAAACTGAAAGAATATATCATGCAAACTAATTAAAACATCATAAGGAGCACATCAGAGATACATTATATAAAGTATTTCATCTTCCTTTGGAAAAAGATATATTACTTTAGGTAAACTGTGTGGATAATAATCCAATGTTCTCATAAAAAGTTCTCTTTTTCTCTGATTATATTGACCAATTATCGTGGAGGTGTGGATATTGTTCTACTTAACTGATAATTAACATTATTTTATAAAAATCAATTATATTAATATATACTTATTTTTACATGAGCATATTTGAATACAAAAATGTCTATTTGTTCTTTAATGGTTTTAAAAACCAATAAAATAATTGTATTTTCAAAGATTTATTGGGTACTGCAATTTATTCTAAATTACATCAAAATGCTTGCTTCCTTTTCTGAATGCTTTAATACCTTTCATATCCATAATTTGGGACCATTTCTTTCCAATTTTGATATAGGAAAGTTGTCTTCTAACATGAAACTAAAAATCTACAGTCTTTTTTACCTGAAAGTCAAAGCAATGTCTCACAAACACCTGTTCTTTTACATCACTTGTGCTTCTCAAACAGTTCTACAACCTTATAATTGAAATTAAATATAATTAGTGTAACTGAATTTAGCTATCATAAGTGACACTTGCATACAATTGTAAATCATACTTTCCATCTAGACACATTTTTAATTTATTAATCTTGTTTACTGATTGTAACTGATAATAACATTATGCATATTTAAAGTACTCACCATTTGTATTAATATTCTAATAATTATTATGCATTAACCCTACTTAAATACACAAAATTTAGTTTTAAAACACTCATGTCACTAAACTGTGTAATAAAATAAAAGTAAAGAGTAGACTGCACCATGCAGTTTTGAATAATCTCATTTAAACAACATTATTTTTGCTACTAGGAGAAATTAAATTTACAAATTCCAGCAAAAACATAAAACATAACATTAAAGTAATATCAGAGTATTGATTATAAATTTTCATCAAACATTTGCAAAATATTAGATTTCAAAAAGAAGTACCTTTAACCAAAAGACAAAAGTTTTACTGTAATTTACGTGTAGGTATAACCAGATACAATATTTTTCTAACAACATATGAATTTATCAATATACACAATATATAGTCTACAAAGTATTAGCACTATGTATACTCATCAATAGCAAAAGAAAGCCATAAAAACAATGATTTAGAAAATATTTCCTTCTCCACCTAAACAGGAATTGGCAATTAATTAAATAACATAAATAGTGTTTTACAAGTTATATTGTTTCACTTAATAATTTAAAATTATATTACAACAGAACACTTATATCTTTACTGTAATACCTTATTTTACGTACCTGACTTTACTTACATAACATCTTTCTCAACCCTTATTCAAAATGGTAATTTTGGCATTCTTAATATTCCGATTTTGATTTCATTCATTTCAGGAATGATTTTCTCAGTCGACTAGTGTTAAAATGTAAAAATGAACTTTATTACAAGCAGCTGTTTATTTTATAACATAAATATTTAAATTAGTGAATTATATGGAGTTCTTTAATGGAAAGTGTTAACTTTACTGAGGAAAATTTAATTGCAGAATGGTTATTACTATGAATAAGCTTTCCATGTATGTCTATCTACCTGTCCTTTATTTTTATTGCATCATTAGTTTTAATTGCTTTAATTATATCAAGTTAAATCCATTTGCATAGTATCATTGTGCATAGGTGTATATTTTAGTAAGCAAGTACTTTGAGTCACAGACATCTATAATCTACAGTCTGTGGATAATTCTGAAATAGATTTACATATTTATTTATGGAGCTGTATTGGGATCACTGGGATAGTTTCCTAAAATAGAAGAACTAATTTCTGCGAGAGTATTAAGAAGACAGCTGTCATGTAATGCTTCCCAAGTAGTTTTTAAAGTACATAAACAATATTCTGTAATGAACACTCAGATTAGCATATCAGATGAAAGAGTAGAAATTCATCCTGAATAACTTCTTAAAAGAAAGATATTTTGAAGAATTAAAAAAACAGAGTTTTTTCTTATCCAATATTACTGTGCTTTTTCAATCGAAAGTTTGAGGGTGTATTTGCTGGTTTAAGCAGCTTCTGAAACGTTGTTGCAGCCCAGACCATGTTTTCAAATGAATTTAAAATAAACATGAAACCATGTTGTGATACCAAATGAACAAGAGGAGAATGGCACTTATCTTTTAACAAAAATGACCCTCAAGGAAAAAAATAAGAAGAAAGAAGAAAGAAAGAAAGAAAAAAAGAAAGAAAGAAAGGAGGAAAGAAAGAGAGAGAGAAAGAAAGAAAGGGAGAAAGTAGGGAGGGAGAAGGAAGGAAAGAAAAGAATCTAAAACATGGATTTATGTAGTAATCTATGAAGTCGCTTCATTCACCTCTTTTTTAAACATTATAAAAGTGAAGAACTAGTAAATATACGAAATACATAATATATATAGCACTGTATATATGAAAATATAAATACTGTAAGTTCTATATGTTTACACATACACTGTATATTTACTAATATATATATATACTAGTAAAGTATACATATTTACATGTTATATATTAATCACACTTTGGACTAAGTATATACTAACATATAACTTTGAAGTAAGTAGTAAAAAAAACCTTGAGATCAGTGCTATTGAGAATTAAGGTAGCCATTCACAATCACTGATAAAAGATAAACTACTAACTGCTTCAAGTTATCCAAAAACAAAAGTATATTGTGGTAACTAGACAGCAAGGCTGCAAGCAGGGTGGCTGAATATAGCTGGTGTATAGTTTATACACTACCCTTATAATCTCAGTAGAAGTGGAAAATTAGGTCTGAAATTCCTCTTGCTAATTATGATCCCTAGTCTGAAGTTGCCTTAATGCAAAAGGAGTGATGATTCATAATTTACTCACTCAAAAGAAATACATATGCCTGTGTGAAGGTCCTACAGAGACCTAGCACAGAAAAGCCGTTTTTATCACAGTTCCTAAATATGCGAAACCATGACCTAGAAGTTAATGATGAGTATTAGTAAGTACTCCAACTTAAAATACAAGAAAATGATGCTAGCGGAAAATAAGCACAGAGTAAGAGAAAGCAAAGAGGTCTGTATCTTTTGTATGCTCACATGTTTTGCACACATTGACCTCTCTAACTACAGTGGTGAGAAAAAGTCAAACAAACCAAGGAATTAAATCAGGAAAAAAAAATTCTTACTTTTGAGAATAACCACTAATGAGTATGGAAGAAATATACAAGACCATCTATAATAAACACTTTACAAATCTGACTATAAAAGAGTAAAAGATGGAAAAAAGAAAATAAAATGCTGAGAGGAAAATGGGAATAATAAATTTTGGCGAGTTGTCGAAAGATGGTACAAAATCTAAATGGAAGCAATGAAAAGGGCTGCAGAGAGAAACAGAGAGATGGGAGAGAGAACTTGGCAAATATGGAGCTCCCAGAACTGAGATGATACATGTGCAAAGAGCATGGTGTCTAAACAAGAGAACAGACAAAAATAGAAACAAATAAAAATATAACTTATAGAAAATCATAAACTATTGATATCTCCTTAAAATCAAGATGTAGGGAAATCATTTGAAAATAGAAGCGATCAGAGGCTACATCTTGGTTTCTAAGGTTTCTATTCTTTAAGCCATGGCTCAGCAAGTCCAAGGAAGGAGGAATACAGAAAGGACATGTGCTTGAAAAACAAGAGCCTTTTTTCAAATTTAATTTTAATTTTAATTTTTTTAAGAGAGAGAGAGCCAGCAAGCATGAGCAGGGGGAAGGGAGAGAGAAGAGAGCCGCACGCAGAGCTGGATCTCAGGACCCTGTGATCATGGCCTGAGCCGAAATCAAGAGTCAGGCACTTAACTAACTGAGCCACCCAGGCACTCCTAAAAACAAAAACACTTTTAAAATAGCTTCTTTTAAACTTGATTTAGGTTTTTAATCTATCTTTAAATTCTAAGTCAGATTTAGATTTCAACTGGTAAAATATTAGATTTTACTTTTGAAACTATCCCCAGCCTCAGTTCTGAATCAAACTCAAATTGAGTTGACTCCTTTGTTTCATTCTCCTTCTCCCATTGCCTATTTTTTATCTTGGTCAATAACGAAAAAAATATAAATCTAGAAGGCTCAGTAGGTTGAGCATCAGACTCTTGACTTCAGCTTAGGTCTTGATCTCAGGTTTGTGAGTTCAAGCCCTACACTGGGCTAAAAAAAAAAATCTAGAAGAAATATTGAAAAATTATACAGCATAAAGCCATAATAACACTGTCAATTGAAGGCTTAATATTTCTGTACACTAGTGAAGTTATATGTGTATTATATATACTTTTACATATATGTACAAAAGTATATGTGTACAAAATATATAATACTTATTCAACAATATGTATATACAAAAGTATTTACTTCATATATATAATAGCAAAATTTATATATATATATAATCTGTATATTATGTATATTATATATACCTATATACTAAATGTGTATGTATACTTTGTGTTAGGTATATTAATAATAATAATAAATAAAAAGCTGAAATTTGGGTCAGAATGTTCCTAAGCAATTGGTCTACAATGTGCGTGGGTATGTGATAAATACATGAACAAAACGGACATTTGCGGTTTTACTACCTTCTTTCTCCTTGTTTTTTCCATTGATTGTGAATTTTTATTTATATACTGGCTTTGTGTCAAAAAGGATTAAAAAGAGGTAAATATGAGATCATAAGTCCAGCAACCTGATTATGTATTAAGGAAGCAGTAAAATGGTAATTGTCCATTAGACTGCATAACACGTAGGGTGATTAAAACTTGTCGAGTTAGAGTAGAAATTGTATTATATATAATACATGTTATATATAAAATATATGCATTACATACATGCTATATATATATAAATATAAACATTTATGAGTTTATAGAAGTATTAATCCTTCAATAATGGAAAGCATTATTATGACTTTCCATTGTATAATTTTTAGTATCTCTTCTAGATTTTATATTTCTTAGTTATTGACCAGATAAAAATAGGTGGTAGGTGGAGATAAAACAAAGTCGGCTACTCAAATTAAGTTTGACTCAGAACTTAAGCTGGCAATAGTTTAAAAAAATAAGAATAATATTTAGCAGTTGAAATCTAAATCTAACTTAAAATTTAAATCTAGATTTAAAACTAAATCTGGTTATAAGTAGCTATTTTAAAAGTGCTTTGTTTTCTAAGCTCATATCAATTAAACTATCATTTCAGTTTAGTTTAATTTACTTTACAGTAAAATAAGCAAATATTTAATAAATCTAGAAATTATAATTCAAGTAAATTTTGACCAAAGGCATTGAAAAAACAAATGAACATACTAGCAACTGTTCAGTATTCTGTAAGAGAGAAAAATATAATAAAATATTCCTTTATGTAACAATATAAAAAATGATTTCAAAAAAATACATTATTAGGATGTGAAAAAAACAGAGGTGTAACTTACTGCCTGTAAGCTTATCAAAATCAGAAATATAAAATTAAGCAAGAATGGCAACTAAAGTATGATTATAAATGTAAATTACTTATAATTTCTTATGTTCTTTCTCTCTCAAATACATAAATAATCTTTAAAAAATAAAAAATGAAAGATTTTTCAGGTCTTCTAAGCATTAGTATTTTGGGGAAATGCAAAGACAGGAACAAAACCCCCTCAGAATTATTACTAAGGTAAACCCACTTCCAAAGAATTTCCTCCCACTGTTGGTACATTACAATGTGAAGCAGAAAACAGCCAAAGTAAAAGTTGAGCAGTTAGCATTTCTTTAAAATGAATCACTCAGAATATATCTAAATAATGAAGTTCATTTAACTAGTCTAACTGGCTTCAATAAAAAATGAAAACCAAGGCTGAAAATAATTGAGCTGACTTGGCATCATGCAACTATCTCCACAAAATTTAAGACATCACTCTTTGAAAGAACTTCAGGTTTGTTTTGTTTTTAAATGACACTCGTAAAAAATGTAAACTAATCTTCATGAGAATCTTATCCACCAAGGCCCTGGAAGTTCTTGGGAACTCATTTGGCTGCTGAAACTTTCAATTCCCGGGATCATCCAAGCAGAGCAGATGCCAGATGCTCCCATGGCAACAGGACTCAGTGCCCTATGTGGTTACATAGAAAACGTGATATTTAGAGCGGGAAGTTATTTTTCCTTTCTTTTTCTACAAGAAAGAGAACCAAAAATAGTCCTAGAAACAAGAGATGACTTCGCTATTTGCATCATCCAAATACAGCCAGTGTCAAACTTCTAAAATCACAGACAATTCAAAGGAGAATAGTGCCTATTTGTTTTGAAGCAAGTTCTCACATTGTCATGCAATTTGATTTAGTACATGGTGTAAGGCAAATTATTTTTGATGTTTAATTTAGAAATAATTCATAGGAATTTATAGAAGTAGAAGAGATCTTAGAGAACATATAGGTCAAATCACAGACAGCATAGGCAAGAATATAGTTAGTAAAATTAATCAAGCCAATTTAGGAAGTGGTAAGATTAACGATTAATTTTCTTTCATTGGTAAAAGTAACCTTGTAGTTATTGTAGACCTTTTGGATACACAAAAATTGTCTCATTACATTTAAAGGTCTGTTCAAACTAAGCATAATGTCCCTTTTTTAAGGACATAAAATATTAAATGTCAACTTAATTTGTACATTACTTATATGCATAAAGGTATAACATTATGAATATATAAAAGTGTTTTAAAGATTAGCTTCAGCACATTATATTGGTCAGATTTCAATACTCTTATCGTATACAACATTCCCGACCTAACCTGTTCTGGTTACATTAACAGAACTTGATAATGTTTAACCATGCCTCTAGATCATTGTTAACATATGTGTGTATGATCAGTTATAGGCAAAAATAACTAATTTTTGCATATCTTAAATTTGTATGTAAATGAAATTAAGCAAAAATATAATGTTTTCTGGTTTTAAAAGCAATCCTTAAAAGAAGAATGAAAAACAAGTTATGCACAAAAGTTAATATTAGAAAAGAAAGAACAACAAAGTCAGAGAACACTATTTTCCAAAGGATTTTAGATCTCAGTTCAGGGAGCTATTTAAGAGTAGAAAAGCAGAACAAAGTATTTCAAGGTCAACAGTTCTCCTTCTTTTCTACACAAAACCCACATGGATCATACTACACATTGGATCTTTAATGGTGCTGATTGAGCCCTGCAGTAAAGAGGTGATTTGACTTTACTTAATGCAGATCTTCCTTTAGTTGGCTTGCTTAATTACTGATATTCTAAAGAATTGCATTATGTAGAATAGAACACCGGACTGGGACAATTTGCTATAGAAAATTTCAGGACACATGAAGATAATGAAATATTGTGATGGTACAGAGAGTATCTTTGTAGCAGAAGTCTATAAGGAAATCTTATTAAATGTATTTTCAAGTATAATATCATTCAGCTTATCCATATTAAATACTCAGTGGGGGATACCTGGGTGGTTCAGTCAGTTGAGTCTGTGACTTCAGCTCAGGTCATGATCTTACTGTCTGGGGATCCAGCCTTGCACTGGGCTGGAATTGAAGTAATACTTTTCAGACTTTGGATAACAGGAATCAAAGGACATGTAAAAGAACAGAGATGGGGTGTGGGGTCTTATAATTCTTTAGCTTACTTTGCAGAGGCAGTTGGAAGGCTTATGTAGCACAGGGAGACTATGTCTCACTCTGGCCAGAGAGCATGACAGTATCCTTAAGTTGCAGACATTGTCGGAATCTAGAGAAATGAAGGTAGATAAAGTCTGCTAAACAGAGTACTGGATAGAAGGAACTACACAAAAAGAGTGCTTTGAAGTTTGGTAGAGGAGCCCCTGATTTTCTTTCTCTGATTTCTGATTTTTACATGTGTGGAAGAAACTACTTCAAACTGGGGTAAAAGTCATAATAAATGAATAGAAAGTATAATTTCTGGATATCACATAGAACTGGGAATAGATTGTTGCACAACAGGAAGAAAAAATATGGTATAGCAACAGAACTTTAAAGGTATATTACATGATAGTAAGGATAAATTAACCCTTGTATAAAGAATGCTCTGAATCTGCCTGGATAAATTGTAAAAGCCAACTTGAAAGGACTTAACTGATTTCAATTAACTGCCCATAATAACAAAATCAAACACTATTAAAAGACTGTATTCAAGGTTCATCAAAAGAAAACACATCATCATCAATTAATATATCAATAAGATAAAAAGAACTATTCAATTCTCTCACTAAATGCAGAAAGAGAATTTGACAAATTCCAACACCATTTCTGATAACAACACTCAGAAAATGAATTATAGCAGAGAATTTCCTCAACCTGATCAAAAACCTCTAAGAAAAATCCACAAGTAACATCATATATTATGGTGAGACTATATGTTTTCCTCCTAAGATCAGGATCAAGACAAATATGTCTGCCTTCTCCACTAGTATTTGACATTGTACTGAAGGTTCTAGACAAGGCATTCAGGTCTGTTAAAAAAAAAAATAAATAAAGACATGAAGATTGGAAATGAAGAAGGAAAACTAGAAAACATCTATGTAGAAAATTTCAAACAAATGACAGATAAAAACAAAAACCCTCCTGGAACTAATAAGCCACCATAACAGAGTTGTAGAATACAAGCTTTATATATAAAAGTCAATTATTCTATCTATGAACATATAGAATTTGAAATTAAAAACACAATGCTACCTATTTCAGCTACCCACAAAATAACTCTAACAAAGTACATATAGGCTCTTTATGAGAAAAACTACAGAACTCTGATGAACAAATTTTTTAACAAACTAAAATTTCATATTTATAGATAAGAAGGCTCAATATTTTCAACAGGTCAGGTCTTCCTAACTTCATCTATAGATTCACTAAAATTTCAGTTAAAATTTTAACAAGTTACTTTGTTAATATCAATAAATTGATTCTAAAATTTATATGGAGAGGCAAAAGACCCAGAATAGCTAACTCGATATGGAAAGAGAATAATAAAATCAGACAACTTACACCATTCCACTATAAGACTTAATAGAAAAGCTGCAGTAAAGACAGTGTGGTATTGGCAAAATAATAGATTCCCCACATAAAAATCAAGGGGGAAGAATAGTGAGCCCAGGAGTAGCCCACATATACAGACAATTAATCTTTGACAAAGGAGCAAAGCCAGTATCATGAAGAGAAGATACAATTTTCAATAAGTGATGCCTGAAAAACTAGACATTCACATGCAAATAAAAGGGGAAGATCTAAACACAAGCCTTATATCCTTAACAAAAATTAACTCAAAATAGATTATAAACCTCAATGTAAACTGCAAAACTTTAAAACTACTAGAAGATAACATAGAAGATTATACTGATGACATAGGTATAGTGGACGACATTTTGAGTACCACATGAAAGATATGATCCATGAAAGAAATAATCGATAAGTAGGACATCATTAAAATAAATTTTAAAAAACTGCTCTGTGAAATATACTGTCAAGAAGGTGAAAAGACAGCTAGATTTGAGGAAAAAATGTTTGCAGAAGATATATCCTATTAAAGACTGACATCTAAAATAGGCAAAGTACTTTTCAACCTTAACAATAAGAAAATAAACAGTCCTGTTAATAAATGGGCCAAAGACCTGAAAAGACAACTCACCACATAAAATATATGGACAGCAAATAGTCATATGAAAAGATATTCAACATGTATAACATCAGGGATTTGTAAATTAGAAGAACCAGGTGATGCCACTGTGAACCTATTAAAAGGGCAGAAATCTGGAACACTGACAATACCAAGTTCTGGTGAAGATGTGAAGCTATAGAAATTTTCACTCATTCTTGTGAGAATGCAAAATGGTACAATCACTCTGAAAGACAGTTTCTTACAAAGCTAAACATTGTTTTACCATTTGATTTAACAATCTTCCTCCTTGATATTTATCCAAAGGAGTTGAAAACTTATGCCCAAACTGAAACCTTCACAAGATATTTATGATAGCTTTGCTCATAATTGCCAAAACTCTAAGGAACCAAAACATCCTTCATCAAGTTAATGGATAAACAAATGGTGGTCCATTCAGAAAAGGAAATACTTCTTAGTGTTAAAAATCAGTGAGTCATCAAGCCATGCAAAGATATGGGGGAACCTGAAACACATATTACTAAGTGAGAGAAACCAAAATGTTATCTACTACATGATTCGGACTATATGACATTTTGGAAAAGGCAAAACCAAAGAGACACTAAAAAGATCAGTGGTTGCCAAGAGTTCAGGGAAGGGAGAGATGAACAAGCTGAGAACAGAAGATTTTTAGCATAATGAAATTATTCTATATGATGTTATAATAGTGGGTACATGATATTATACATTTGACAAAACCCCGTCCACTGAAAGTGAATCCTAATGTAAACTATGGACCTTGGTTGGTAATGATATATCAGTATACTTTTATCAGTTGTAACAAATGTACCACTCTGATGTGGAATGTTAAGAGTGGGGAGATAAGATATGTGGAAGCATGCATTTTTGGGAACTCTCTACTTTATATGGAATTTTGCTGTGAACCTAAACCCCTTCTAAAAAACTAAGTCTATTTAGGAGTACCTGGATGGTTCAGTCAGTCAAGCTTCCCAGAGTTCAAACCTCACGTTTGAATTAATTAAATAAATAAAGAAAGAACAATGTTTATTTAAATGTCCTATAATAAATAAATATGACAATCACTATTTTAACCAAGTAATCAAAAAAGAAAAATCAGCATTATGTACCAAACAATGAACTGCAATGAGAAAACTATGTGTATTTTTTTGTTTCTGTTTTGTTGCTTGTTTGTTTGTTTGTTTTTATGATACTCTAGTTCTAGTTTGTAGAGATAATGACCATTTGGTTGAGTTCACTGCTTTGCTGCTGAGTTCGCCTGTAGTGGTCCATGTGGACCAAATTTCACTATATAATAGATCTTGGTGAATTTTGATAAGAAATATCTTTGTCTCTCCAGTATTTGACTTTTGCAGGTAAACATGAGTGTGAGTTAAAGATGATTAAAAAGCTAATATCTGACTACTAAAATGGGAGTAGCCAGTTCTGTGGCAATTCTGGGGAGCAAAAGCCCTGGCACTTGGAAAGAAAATACATTAGACTCTAAGAAAGGTGGAGATAGGAAGACCACCAATAATCCTTTCTCTCTGAGTCAGCCCTGCATCATCCTTGATGAAAGGAAAATGCCTAGATACAGCTCATTCAAGCTCGAGAACATGACTGTGACGGCGACTCAGACTGCACTCTCCTTATCCTTACCAGGAAATCTAACTGAAACAGCAGAGGATGACCCCAACTTCTGCACCACACGATTATATTCCTATAGCTACTAAGCCCAATTACCAAATACTGGATGGATTAAAACATACCTGGATTTATTTTCTTAAAATTCTAGGGGGTCAAAAGTCCAAAATCAGGTGTGAGCAAGGCCACATTCCCTGCAGAGGATCTAGAGGAGAATTTGTTCCTTTGCTTTCAAAGGTTCTAAAGCCACATTCTTTGCATTTATTTCTTGGCTCATGGTCACTTCTTCCAACTTTAAAGCCAGCAGCATAGTATAGAACTTACCTTCTACAGTAGAGCCTCTCTCTGTATCCCTCCTATAAGGATGCTTTGAACCAAAATTAGATTCACCTGGATAACCCAGGGTAATTTCTATATCTCAAGATCCCTAATTTAATCATATCTGCACATTCACTTTTTTTGCCATGTAAAATAACAACAGTAGATATAAAATTTGGACATGTATATCTTTGGGGAACAACTTGAACCTTGGCAGACTTCTGGCTGGGCCCTAGGATTCTGCACTGAAGTCCAGGTTGCTGCCCCAGGCTTTGAGTCTCCTGGAAGGCTAGAAATTTTTGGCCTGAGCATGCGCAATTCACTCTACTTTGTGAGGTCTGGTGGGTGAGGAGTGGGGTTGGGCAGGTCAGGGGTGGGGACAGTGAAGTGGGGGACAGGGGGAGGATTGGGTTTTGCTGGGTAGATGACAACAGCTAGCTCTTTACAGCCAACCTCATCTCGAACAAGGGGTATCCAACTTGAGGGTCATCTAGTTGTTTTTCATTCCAGGTCTCCCCTGCTGGCCCCAAAGTACTCCCGATATCCATGAAATGGGGCTTCTGGGAAGGGTGGGTGACAGCAGCTGCTCCTGAGGTCGGTTTCCTCCCTTTTAAGAGCCAGCTCTGACTCTACGTGCATCCCAGACCATCCTCTCTTTGCCTCTCCATCAGGACTCTCCCTCGCGGTCCCACAAAAAAAGAGGAAAAAAAAAAAAAAATCAGCCTAACACCATCTACCTCAGGTCTCCAAAGTTTCACAAAACATCCCACATACAAAATGCAGTCAAAATATATTAACCTCTTCCGAACATCCTCTGGCTTCTTGGGAGAGTTTCCTGAAGGTATATTTCACAGTTATTAAAGTCACATTCTGGAAATTTCTCCCTATGATGGAAGTTATCACATTAAGAAAGGCAATACAAAATTCATCCTTGACTTTAACTGAAGTAATCAATAAAACTACCTCAGCCCAGGATGGCATTCTGGTTATCCTCAACACACTGAGGAGAATAAATTCTATGGAATATTACTTTCCACATGAGTATTTTTTTTTTTTAGGCTTCCAGGTAGATTATTATTTTTATATTTATTCTGCTAGCACTCCATACTCCTCTTTATCATTTGTGTTGATTTATTTTGCTGTGTTTATCATTAGACTATGCCCTCTTTAAAATGAGATCTCATTTTGCTCACATTTTATATTCTGAAGAGCGAGGTACCGTGTGCTGTAAAATATGCTTTTAGTAAACTGTTGTTGGAAAAAATTGTCTGTAGAGCTATTTTTGTGGAATATTTTAATTGGGGTTTGAACAGCTCATTCAGGGCTTTTACTAAAGAAGCAATTGGGAGTCCATTGATGACTTTTTGAGTAGGAAAATTATATAGTCATACATGCAATTTAGTAAGATTAATTTGAAAGTGGTTTTTATGGTGCATTGGAGCAAGACATGCATGAGACAATTACTTCTGTTAGGAGAGTGTTTCAATAGTCCAAATGGTAGTTGTAGTAGAGTTAATCCTAGGCAGCTGAGAGCCATGAAGGAAAAGAAACAAGATGTCACATGGAAGTATGTTATGGAAATTAGGAAGAAAATAATCTAAAAATTCAATGATGCTGTACTGGGAAGGACAAAAGTGCATATTTATTGATTTAAAGTAGACCATTAATTACATCATTTTACTCTTACAACTGAAGGTTAATATTCATAACACACAAACAATAAGTTCATGAATTAAGAAATTCTACCTATTTGTTTTGTGTTAATGGAAAAAATGTATGAATCATCAATTTTTTGAATTTGTTATATGAAGTCATAAATAGAATCTGCATTTGTGATATTTATCAAAGTCTTTATAGCCTACAAAATAATTAATAAGAAAATAGTTTTCATTTTTAATCAATACCCAAAGTACTAGCGTTATTGAGTTTTAAAGAAATAAAATTATCATTGTACTCTCTGATATAAAAGTATAACTCTAATTATAATTCATATAACAAATGGCCTTTTAAACAGTATGTGGATTTTAGCTATGTTCTAATAATCTCCTATAAATATAAAATTTAACAACTTTTTCCTACCAGAAGTTGAATCTGTGTGACCTTCCAAGGAAAATATTATTAGAAAGACTATTATTTTCTGTTTGTATTAAATTAAATATTCTTAAAATGTTGCTCTGCTTTTCTTCTTGAAATTGAATTTGAATTATCTATAAACTTTTATTTTTTTTTTTTTAAGATTTTATTTTATTTATTTGACAGAGAGAAATCACAAGTAGACAGAGAGGCAGGCAGAGAGAGAGAGAGGGAAGCAGGCTCCCTGCTGAGCAGAGAGCCCGATGCGGGACTCGATCCCAGGACCCTGAGATCATGACCTGAGCCAAAGGCAGCGGCTTAACCCACTGAGCCACCCAGGCGCCCCTCTATAAACTTTTAAAAATAACATACATATATATCAGTATGTATGTAAATATTAATCTTTATATAGACAATATCCCTAACTTTTATTATATTTTAAAATATTTATAAAGGTAAGAATTACCATAATACAGAAACGTGTTTTTAAAAATATTAGAATTTAAAAGTTAATCATCATGTATTTATTCTATTTTAGTCTATGTTTTATGGTAGGAGACAAATTCAGTGGAGCATAGATATGCTTGCTGTTAATAGGTAGAGTAACCCCTATATACAAAGATATTGATTCAAATTAAAAATACCTAAAACTTACCTTCAATATACAGGCAAACTATTCATTGAAGTCTAAATGCATAAGAAGATTATAATTTTTCAGTAGATTTTATTGTTTAGGGCAGTTTTTACTTCACAGCAAAACTGAGTGGAAAGTAGAGAGAGGAAGGTTTTTTTAGGGTTTGTTAAAGAAGTGATCTGAAAGACATGGGAATTAAATGGACATAAAATTCTAGCACTTGAATTTGTATTGAATATTGAGAGATTATGTGTATTTTTACTGAAACTGGTTCACCTTGGCTATCTAGTACCTATTTTTATTTTTTTTATTTAATTTTGTTGTTGTTCAAGAGCCTATTTTTAAATGCCAAGAATTTTTGAGTTAGGTGGTAAACAAAATAAAATATATTTTTAAAAAGGCAAAACACAACCCATCTTTTTCTAATTATTTTGTGAAATTTTACCATCACCTATTCTTTTGAGATTATTTTTGTCTATAGTATCTGTATGGTGGAAAAACCATATAACATTGCACTACTTTAGTCTTTTCCTAAATCTTTGGTCAATAATAACACAAAGGTATTGTTATGGGTTGGACTGTGTCCACCCAAAACTCATGTGTTGAAGTCCTAACACCATGTATCGCAAAATGTGACTGAGACTGTATTTAGTGATAGGATCAGTATTCTTGGTTATAGGCATTCCCCACAGTAGTCAGACATGTTAAAGATAATAAATAGTGATAGGTACAGAAGTAATCAAGTTAAAGTGAGATCTTTGAAGTGGTCCCTGATGACTGGTGACCCTATGACTGGTGTCTACAAAAAGGGGAAATGTGAGCACAGAGACATGTACAGAAGGAAGATGATGTGAAGAGACTTGGAGAAGACAACCACCTACAAGCCAGAAAGAGAGGCCTGGCATAGACACTTCCTTCACACCCCTCAAAAAGAACCAAAACCCTACAGACAACTTGATTTTAGACTTCTATCCTCCAGAAGCATGACCAACTCCAACTTCACTTGGACCACTCTCTTTCAAAGCAGGTTCAGCCCATAAAGGCACACACCTATGCATCACTGAATGAAGAAACTGTACCAGGCACCTGCTGTGACCTTCTTAGAATGTTAGAGTCTTTTGCTTGTCTCAGTACAAAACACTTAATAATGGAGAGATGGTACAGGGAATTATTTTGCACTTCAGAGCACTATAATTTGGAGAAGTATAAATGACTTAATGTCCTATATTCCTCATGTCCAAATGGGCATAACCTTTCCATACCACATATTTTTTGTTGAACAGTTAATAAGTGAGAAGATCCCTAGAGATCTGGCAAGTAAGTGCTTAAAAATACTAGCTATTACTTTTTTGGTCATCATATTATTATACCTCTCTCTGTGAAGGTGGGAGGTGGAGCATATTTATCAACATGACAGGCTGTTACACACGGAGGCTCATTTAGGAAACATCTTGATGGAGATGGCATTGTTAAGATTTTAGAGTAAACTGGACTTGGGCTTATTTCTGGATTTTCTGTCACATAGAACACAGTTTTGAGCATGTTTTTAGATTTCTTGAAATCAGTTTATTCGTCTTTACAATGTGTAATTAGGGTGCTTTTTAAAGAAGGTATTGTTTGGCAAGATAATATATGCAATGTGCTCAGATCGCTATTTGGTTTATGATAAATATTCAATAAATTATATCTGTTTTTTTATATTACAAATATCACTTATATCATTACCAGTATCAAGATCATGTCATACTTCTAAGGGGAGTGTATAAATACTGTATTCATTATAAGATCCACAGTAAATAATTCCTACAGGGGATAAACATGTATAAAGAAGCTTTATGGATTTTTAGGTCTATTCTTGGTTATAGGCATTCCCCACAGTAGTCAGACATGTTAAAGATAATAAATTAAGTAGAAAACACTTATTACTTAACTGCTGGTTTCTAGTTACTTTAAACTGCCTGCCTACCCCATCTCATTTATGGCCATTAATATGTTTTTCTATCTGGAAGTTAAATGGTTATTGATTATCTACTAAATTCTAGATGTGAGATAAATAGTGGTAAACAAAAGAAAGTCCCCAAGCTCAGAAAAAAAAAAAAAATAAGCAAATTAATATGTGCCTGTCAGTGATGTTAACTCTGATAAAGAAAATGAAGTATGATTATGGAACAGATCATTTGTGGTAGGGTTATTTGAGTCAAAATAATCAATAAAGTCATCTTAGATAAGGAGACATTTGAATAAACACGTAAATAAAGTGAAGCAACAAATGATATTGATTGAGAGAGAGCATTCCAGGAAAAGCAACAATATGATCTAAAGCATGTGGGTATGTTTGGATGGTTCTGGAAGTACTAAAGAAGCCAGGGTTGGAAGAGGTGTGTGAACAAAAAAGAAAGTAGAAGGTAATGAAGTTGGAGCTATTGTTAGGTATGTGAGGGTTGCTATAGCCTGTAGGGACTTAGAGAGCATAGTGGGGACTTTAAATTTTATTTTGTGTGAGATTATAAACTCCTGGAAGTCTTTGTATATAATGGTCACATAATCTTGGGGCTCCCGGCTCAGTCAGTTGGGCATCTGCCTTAAGCTTGGGTCATAACCCCAGGGTCCTGGGATTGAGCCCCATATTGGTCTCTGATGAGTGGGGAGCCTGCTTCTCTCTCTCCCTCTGCCTGCAGCTCTCCCTGCTTGGACTCTCTCTGTCAAATAAATAAATAAAATCTTTATTTCAAAAAATTCACAGGGCACCTGGGTGGCTCAGTGGGTTAAGCCTCTGGTTTTGGGATCATGGGATCGAGCCCCACGTTGTACTCTGCTTGGCGGAGAGCCTGCTTCTCTGTCTCTCTCTGCCTGCCTCTCTGCCTACTTGTGACCCTTCTCTCTCTGTCAAATAAATAAATAAAATCTTAAAAAGAAAAAAATCCACATAATATACATCAGTTTTGAAAGTGTTCTTAGCTGCTGGGTAGACATTATGATTTAAATAGACAAAAACAGAAGCAGGGAGATCAATTTGGAAGTTGATACTATTTTCTATGCCTATCAAATAACTAGTTTGTAAATATCATCTTAAGTGAATTCATTAAAAAGAGGAAACTTTTATTTTTATGGATATTATATCTCCTTACTTTGAAAAATAAGCCTCAGAACATTTTATCTCACTTTGTTTGTAAAGGAAATTTT
This sequence comes from Neogale vison, assembly GCF_020171115.1. Taxonomy (NCBI): domain Eukaryota; kingdom Metazoa; phylum Chordata; class Mammalia; order Carnivora; family Mustelidae; genus Neogale; species Neogale vison. Next base: position 295,122,015 of record NC_058091.1, read on the forward strand.
ATTATTATTCCATAAGTTTCCCAAAGAAATTATATACAAATATTTATTTTCTCTTTTTAAAATCCCATGAAAACATCAATTTCATATTTGTCTTTTGCACCAGCCTTAGTTGGTGTGTCATTTCTTAACTTATTTCAGAGTTTTGTTGATCTCTCTTGACCTGTAACTCATTCTCTAGTGAAGACATAAAATCTATACATTTCCACATTTTTCCTTCTTTCATAGTAACTAGTCAAATGTTGCCAGCTCCTCACATGTCATGTGTGAGACTTGATCATCTTATGATCTTTCATATATTCTACATCTTCTACAAATCTTACAATTTCATTTCATGAATTATTTGTCCTATTTCACTGCATTGTGGTCATTGCTGTTGATAATTAGAAATAAGGACAATAAGTTGAGATGGTGGGCTGGGATCAATGTAATAAATATAATCTATTTTTATAATGATTCATTTGATCAGCAAATGATTTTATTTCATGATGACTTGTCACTCTAATGAAAATCTAAGCTTCATCCGAACAAATCAAGCTAGATATATTTGGAAGGAAGACACTGTCTTTAAATAATTAAATACATTTTATGGCTTATTGATATTTCAGTTGTTGTGAAAGGTTTATATCTGGTGATGCTGAGTAAGTGATGTATGATTTTAAGGACATGAAGTATTAAGGAAAACTCTTTTAATGTGCTGAATTTTTCCTCCAATTTTTCAAAACTATTCTAAACCCCGGGCACCTGGGTGGCTCAGTGGGTTAAGCCTCTGTGTTTGGCTCAGGTCATGGTCTCAGGGTCCTGGGACGGAGCCCCGCATCAGGATCTCCGCTCAGTGGTGAGCCTGCTTCCCCTTCTCTCTCTGCCTGCCTCTCTGCCTACTTGTACACTCAGTCTCTCTGTCAAATAAATAAATAAAAATCTTATATATATATTAAAAAAAAAAAAAACTATTCTAAACCCAAACTCCAAAGGATTTATGCCCTCTTAGAACATATATCTGGAAGATCAAAAAGCAGTGTTGCTCCTCCATTGGTCTTTATTTATACCGAAGGAAATTTACCTAAGTCAGGACTTCAAGGTCTTAGGCAATCAGAAGGAAAACATGTGCCCAGTTGGGAATGTTCTTGAAAATATGCTATTAACAGTCTGTTAAATTTTCCATTGTAATGCTAAAAAAAATAACTTGGTATGTCACAATCAAGATGCAAAATAAATTGGCTTTTGAGTATCTAAAATGTTTTGGTTGTGGCCAAGAGCAGACAAACACTATCAGATGCAAAGGAATGACCAGGTCAAATGAATTGCAGGAAATACAAAAACGACAGAATGTTTAGGTTGTCTTGTGTCAGGTTGGTACATATTTTGTTCAGCATAATATTGAAAGCCTGACTCATTAGGAAATAAAATGAACATATGTCTAACAGGAAGCACATATGAATCTAATCTGTTGATAACCAAGTGAGTAGAGAGGGGGCCATAGGTAATAAATGTACCCTGATTATTGAGAACACTTCAGATAGAAAGTTCTATCTTTATTATTTTTTTAAGAGAAGGATAAATAGCAACAACATGGGTTTCTCTGAAAATAATCTGCTGTAAAAGAGTAGCAGAGGGAATGGGAAAAAATCATGAAGCAAATGCATTAGTAAATGAATGCTTCTCTCTGTATATAGATGATTGATGATAGCTAGATATATGATAGATAGATGATAGATACATAGATACATAGAGATAGCTAGTTATATAAGATATTCTACGAAAACCCTCTCCTATGGTATGGAGCTAAAAAGACATAGTTTCTGCCTTTAGAAATCTTACGAGTTGGGGGAAGAAAGACAGATAAACCTATACGCATGGTAAAAATGTGCTCTTGTCATTACCAACTGCTGCACAATACGTTATGAAAATACAGAATAAGGTAGATTTTATACTAGATTTTACTTGTCAATACATTTTTAAAATGCATGAGTCTATGGAAACCAAATATTTAAACATAAGAAACAATATGTGTTTGAAAGAGACTATATGTATTGGAACTCAGATAAATATATGTTTTGAGCAAACTAAAACTTCAAAAGCAGAAAAAAATTTTACATGGATTAGTGATGTAAAAATAGTTTTCAGAATCTGTCAGCAGTTAAAGAAAACTGGGAGAGGGATAATGCTGGATGAAGATGTTAGCAAATACAGATTAAACCGGTGAATACGTAGTGAAAATATAGAACCTTGGTGGAGAGAAAAGGAGAAAGAAACTATAACCAGAGAAAAAGAGTACAACAAAGGTGAAAATAACATATCATTCATATCAAGAAAATAAAAATTAAATAAGCAAACTAGACAAAACTGAAAAAAGGTGGCATATTCAATTTATAAATATTCATTAATAAAAATCAGAAATAGCATATAGTTGATAAAAAGGGTAGATATTTATCTGAAAATAAGATTCTTAGAATTTTATAAAAATTAAAGAAAATACACTTTAAAAGCATAGTATCATCTAATTAACAAACAGGAAAAAGACTTGGACAGGTACTTAACACATGAATATTTCTAAATCATTCAGAAATGTTTAAAATGAAAACAAAATCACTAGCTATGAAGGAAAATAAAGAGCCCAGAAAGGTTTGCATAGTCAATAATTAGTCAATTCGCATTAGACAAAGGTAAAAGGCAATTCAATGGAGGATGAACAGACTTTCTATAAATTATCTAAGAATAACTGGATGCCTGCATGCAAAGAATGATTCCTGACACATACATGGCAAATTATACAAAAACTAACTTGAAATAGGCAAATGCATAAATGCAAAACAAAAAACTATAACATTTATAGAAAAGAACAGATAGAAGAAAACTAACATGATCTCAGGTTTCACAATGAAAGTTATTTATTTATTTATTTATTTGAGAATGAAAAAGAGTGAGCGAGTGAGGGGGAGGGAGAATCGCAAGCAAACTCAGCACGGAGTGTGGAACCCAAAACAGGGCTCAGTCTCACCAACTTGAAATCATGACCTGAGCCAAACCCAAGAGTAAGGTGCTTGGCTGACTGAGCCACCCAGACTCCCCAGTGAATTTTACATATGACACAAAAACACATTTTATTAAATAAGAAAGGTGAATTGGATTTTATCAAAATTAAAAATTTTGTTCTGTGAAAGACATCTTAAAATGGAAATAAAAGCAATGGAGTTAATATTTGTAAAACACATTTATGACAAAGGACTTACACTCAGAATATATATATAGAACTATTAAAATTTAAATGTAAGATAATAATACCCCAATTTTTTTAAACAATAGATCAAAATTCAAAAAAGATCCTTCACCAAAGAATATATATGATAGTAAATAATCACATAGAAAGATATACAACATCAGTAGTTATCAGGAAAATATATATTTTTTTTATTTTTATTTTTTCAAAAGATTTTATTTATTTATTTGACAGACAGAGATCACAGGTAGGCAGAGAGGCAAGCAGAGAGAGAGAGGAGGAAACAGGCTCCATGCTGAGCAGAGAGCCTGATGCGGGGCTCTATCCGTGGACCCTGGGATTATGACGTGAGCTGAAAACAGAGGCTTTAACCCACTGAGCCACCCAGGTGCCCCCAAACATGATTTTAAATAGCAGTGAAATAACCACAATATCAGTAAGTATCTGTTATAACAGCTAACTCCCATACACTGTTGCTGGAAAGAGAAAATGATACAGCCACTTTGGAAAACAATTTGGAGGTTACTCATTAAAGTAAATACACATGTATGACTCATAAATTATATTCCTAGTTATTTATCCAAATTTATAAAAAGTTGTATATAAATATTTATAACAACTTTATTCACTATTGACAAAAACCTAAAACACTTTAAATATGTATCAATGGGTGGAAAAAATAGACTGCGTATATTCATACAATAGGGTGCTATTCAGTAATAAAAATTTACATAACAGCACAAATGAGTTGCAAAAATCCAGGTTCAAAAATCTACACTGTGTGTGGTTCCATTTATATGGTAATATAGAACAGATGAGACTATAAGGACAGGACAATTATGGGTACAACTTCAGACAGGGATTAATAAAGGGGTACGGGTGAAGAGGGAGGTAAACTCAATGGGGCAGCCCAAGTTCATTTTTGAAATGATATAACTAGTCTGAATGGTCAGTACATTTTAAACCACATGACAGTCTGGAAACAGATTATTTCCAGAGTGGACACATGCCTTTGTGCAAAACCAAATGATCAGAGATATACAAATTATACCACTATTATAGTCCACCACATTCACAATGGAATGACTAAAATTAAATAACCAAGCAAGCAAGTGAATAAATAAATGACAAATTACAAATTTGAAGATGTGGAGCACCTGAGATTTAATATACTAACTGCGAGAGGGTAAACCAGTATAACCACTTGGGAAAATTTTGACAGCATCCCTTAAATTCAATGCATGATCCAGAAATTCTACTCATATATAAACAATCCTACATATAAACATGTGTATTTTCCATATATTTGCATCTATCAGTCAAATACATATGCAAATGTGTCTGAAGTTGTATTATCCGTAATTATTCAAAACTAGAAACTCCACATAAGGTCAGCAACACTTGAAAAGATACATGCTTTTGCATATATTCTCATAACGGAGTATTAAACAGCAGTGAATTGAACAAAGTAGCACTAGTACATCACTATCATAATTCTAATGGTGTATGAAGGAAACCAGATATAAAAGGTCTGTTTCACTCCATTTCTAAAAAATTCAAAAATAGAAAAATAATCACGATGTGTACTAGTTTCCTTTTGTTGCTGTAGAGTCTTATCTTAAATTTAGTGTGTTTTTTTTTAAGATTATTTATTTATTTGGCAGAGAGTGAGAGAGGGAACATAAGCAGGTAAAGTGGGAGAGAAAGAAGCAGGCTCACCACTGAAATTTAGTGGTTTAAAACAACACAAATCTATTCTGTTACTGTTCTGGAGGTCAGGTGTCTGAAATGGGTCTCACTGAGCTAAGATCAACGTGTGGGCCTGGCTGCATTCCTTCTGGAGGATCCAGGGGGGAAGCCATTTCCTCTCCATCCAAAGAATGTTTGAAGTCTGAGATTTCACGCTGCCCCCTTTCACTGCACATTCATCTTCAAAGTCAATGATTATTTTCACTCCAACTTCTGCTTCTGTTGTTTTAAGGACCCTCGTGATTACATTGGGCCGAATGAATAATTCAGAATTACTGCCTCATTTTAAGGTCAATTGAGTAGCAGCCTTAATTCATTCTCAACGCTAATTCCTCCTGGCTGTGTAACATAACATATTCATAGATACCAAGGATTAAGATATGGTCGTCTTTGAGAGTCCGTTATTCTCTCCCACCAAGTGATAAAAAATTAGAATATTGGTTACCTGTTCTTAGGAAGAATGATCTATAGAGACTAAGGAGGCTTGTGGTATTAGTAAGGTCCTATATCTTGATCAGGGTTGACTTTACAAGTTATCTTCCCTTTAAGTGGTGACAGGAGCTTTAAGAACTACATTCATATTTTTTCACACTTTTAAGTGATGTATTAAACTTTGACAAAATGGTACACAAATACAAAAAAGGATATATAAAGGGATTCTTGATGTAAAATAATATAAAACATATAATAAGAGTAAATGGATAATTGTAAGAAAATTTAAATTACCTTTTTTTATAGAAAGGAAATATTATACAAAAATATATAATATGCTTAACATGGCTTTTTAGCCAAGCAATTACTTTGATAGAGACTTTAAAATCTATGAGGAATGTTTTCAATGATACTTTTACCCTTCTAGGAACATTTAATGAGATAAAGGTATTCCAATGTATTTGAATCATATCATAAACATAATACCAAGAGCTGACAGAAATAGCATATAAGATTCATGTTTATCTATTTATTTATTGCTAGCTGAACTAGCTGCTTCATAGCAGAAGTGTCTTTTAGTGCTACACCCACTTTCAAAACAGTTATTTTTTTAGTTATTGTATCTTTATATACTAGCACTTGTATTTTCTTTAAACTAAGTATCCCTTATATATATTTAATATGACAATGTAATTTTAGTTACCTTAAGTTTTTTTAAGTATATCTATATCCTATAGCAGTATAGCTTTCATTACATAAAACATTGTACTCACTTTTTCACACTTACCACTTCTAATAGAAACACTTTTTAAAATTTATTATCACTTCCTTTTATTTTTCTTTCCTAGAATTCTTCCATTTTCATCATTAAACTCTGCTGCCTGGACCTCTATAAAAATAGGAACACACTAGAATTGTATACAGTTACAGGATTATGTTGTACAGTTTAAATTTGAATATGTCTATTTATTTTAGTGTCTTTATGAAACATTCTATAATTTTGTTTCTATTCCAATAAATAAAGTACAAATTAGGCAGGTTATTTTAAAATAAATAAACTGACTGAAATGGCGAAATGCCTTTTCAGCAAACATACATACTATAAACATTCCAACTTTTCTTGATGGGGGCTTAATTCAAAACACACTTAACTAATTTGCAAAGTTTCTACCCCGCTGCAGTAACTAATATGTCAGTCTGCAGTTACCAAGACATTTTTTGGTCACTTTTCCTGAAATTTTCCTCAAAACAGTGATTTGCCCATAACGTCTCTGACTGCTGTATTATCAGAAGTTGCTTTCACCTCTCCTAAATCATAAAGTGATGTGCACAATTCTTATTAACTCTACTGACTAGAAATCTTTAAGAAGTGATTGATGTGACCATTCTGAAATGAAGCGGCTCCCAGCATTCCAACAACAAAGGCGACCACGGAAGATGATGGACCACTAAATTCTGCGGGAGAGAGAATTTTTCTATTAAGGTATGATAAACAACAACAGCAACTTCTGTGTCCATTTACTTTTCATTTTGCTTTAACTTCTTCATTTTTTTAATTTAACTTTTCTAATCCATCTTAACTCAAAAGTAGTATATCAAGTATCAGTTTTAAAAAAATAACTATAAAAGTGTTTGCAGACCCTGCACCTTTAAATAGAATGACAAATAAAGTATGGTTTGATAATTTCTTCAAATGTAACTCTGTAATTTCACTACGAAGTTAATAATGGTCTTTCTATACTTACCAGATTTTTCCTGCAGTCATTCAGTTAGTCATGTAGCAAAGGCTACTTGTAGTGATTCTAAAATTCAGAGTTTCTTGTGAGGCTTTGCCAGTATAATATTACCACTACATGCAATCACAGCAGAATTAGTGTTAGGACTTTGAAGGTGAATTTAACCAAATTTTCATGTGCTTATAATAAATTGTATAGGTATATAATGTGAACATAGAGGTTTCATGTGTGTGTTTTTGCCATTGTGCAAGAAATCATTCCTTTTCTCGATATATGCTTTAAAAACAAACTTTAATATATCCATAGATACGTATTTCCATCTTTGTTATATTTATATAAGCATAAAAATGAATGACTGAATCCTACTACCCTAGCTATATAGATCTGCCAACATTTTTAGAACCTGTCCTATCGATAACAACAAGAGTGGCATATTTTATTAGATCTAGAGTTCCATGCCTTTAAAAAAAACTCATTCATTTCACCAATATTTATGTAAATGAATTGTAAAATATTCAGTGACTGTTACATTTCTGCCCCTTTCTTTTCCAGTTACTGATCAGGAAGTTAGAACGAATTATTATTGCTGGCTTACTCAAAATTTGAATAATTTAAATATTATTTGCTTTCTTTCCCATGCCACAACTTGGCATCAAACTATGCTAACTACATGCAGTCTTAGCAAACTAGAGGTAAGGGAATTCAGAATGAATTCATATTTTGGCCAGTGTACAAAACACTCTGTTAAATAATCCACCTGTGTTAGAATTCTAATGTTCTTTAAGTCCTTTTTGATAGGCGCTAACCATTTGAATGGTTTCAAATTAAAGGACAACAACACAATGGGAATCACACAAAAATAATAATGGCTAACGTTTATTGAGCTGATACTATGCAGCAGGCAATATACTGTGACTTTTACCAGGACTGAATCATTTAATCCCCAATTGATACATTATCCATTACACATATAAGGGAATTAATTTGTGGAGAGAGTAAGCGAACTTCCAAGGTAAGGCAGCTTGTCCATGGAAGGAATTGAGATATCTTACATCCAGTCTCTGACACAATCATGTGTGGCTACATATGTGGGTTGCTCAACACAATACACTTTTAAAAGCAAAGTAGTTCTATTTAATTAGCTTTTGTTGAGGGAAGTTCAGTAAATGTGTCTTTAATGTGTTTTAACTGAAGGAATTTGCCAACTCCCGTGACCCTAAAACATAGCCTGGACTAATGCTCTGTCCATTCACTGGCCCTCTTTCCAGAACATTAGGGTATGTTCCCACTTTTCCAGTTCCATAGACTATTATACCTAAAATAGGTATTTATCTCCCATTACCTATTTTCCTTCAATGGTCACTTACTTAAGCTGATAGTCACATTTAATTTGCTCAACTATTTAATTGGATTCAAAATTTTTAATTAGATATATTTAGGGATCAAATTATGTATATACTCTAAATATATGTTATCAATTTAGTCATGGCAACTAGTCCCAGATAATATATTTTACAACATATGTATGCAGAAACAATAATGAGTACATAAATATAAATATATCAAATGCCATTTAAACATCTAATGTGTCATAGAATAAAATAAATCATTTTATATCTATGAAAAAGTGAACTATGTGCTTTTTAAATGCAGTATGATTTTAATAGTAGCAAGAAAATCGGTAATATCAACAAAATGAAGTGCTGTTAAATTCGTAGTAAGATTGTTCTTGAATCCTCACCTGGTAATGCCCCTTAGAAGTACTGTGTACACTAACTTGTTTTCAAGTTTGTTATTTCCTGGAACTAGAATTGTCCCTTCCTGACAAGAAAACAAATCTCAATTCAAAATTCAGTAACATACATAAGCAAAATAATATGACCATTTATACTCAAGGTAATAAAAAGGGCATGCTTGTGTACTATAACTACTGGTAGTAACATTGATTTGAATTTTTCTAGCCAAAATAATACCACATACATACACACATATGGTCATGAATATCAAAACACTATCACTATTGTAGATTGCACCATTCTCCTGAGAATCCTAACCATTGAGTAAAATAGAAAAAACACATGGTGTTCAGTTATATAGCTGCATAAAATAAATAATAAAACCTATATTTTATATATGTCATCAATGGATAAAAATTGAAATGGTAAGAATATCCTACCAGGAGGAGCAAAGAACAAGGATAAGCAAAACAATAAAACAGAATAGTAAGTACAAAACAAAAAACAAACCCGCAAGTGTGTAGACATTTATTTTAGGAAAACTGAGCTTAATCTTTTTAGTATCTGTATGGGAAAAAAACTTGACTCCTATATCACTTTATTCTTGAAAACCAATCCCAAGGTAATTGTAGATTTGAATGTTGATGATGAAACTCTAAAGCTTCTAGAAGAAAACATGGAAGATTGGTTTCAAGTCTTGATATTTGGAATTTTTTTTTAACAAATAACACAAAAGTCACTAATTTTAAGGGAAAATATTTATAATGGAACTTCATTAAGTTTATATAAATTTGTTCATCAGAAGATCCCCTTTGTAAGAGGAAAAGAAAGCTACAGTGTAGTAGCAGATATGTGCCAGATAAATACTAAAGAAATACTGAGCCAGAATACTCTAACTTCTGCAAGTTAAGAAAATCATATTGAAGATACAATTTTCAAAGTCTTTTACAAAATTGGATATCCAGCTGTTCCATAAGAATGTATTAGCTGTTTAACCTCAATATTGGTCAAGAAAATACAAGACAAATTGCGATATGATGTCATTTCATCTCCTCTGGATGGTAAAATTGAAAACAAAACAAAACAAAATAATAATGCTGAGGGTTGAAATACACATGGAGAAGAAAGAATTCTAATGACTCCTGGTGTAAATAAATTATTTAAAACACTTCGGAAAATTTTTTAAATTGCCTACTTAATCGGAACTTATACATTCTCTTAGATTAAGATAGATAGAGAGAAAGATTGTAGTATACAAATACAGATGATAGAGATATGCAAATAACAAAAATGACTACATATATGCACTAATAGATGTGTGTGCCAATGTATCTAGCACCACTCTTCATAACAGCTCACTTAGAAAAAAACCTGATGGTCAACAATAGAATAAATTAAAAGTATTAAAATGATATATGTTATAATGATGCTGCCTAACACAGCCATTGCCAGATATAGAACATTTCCATCAGAGCAGTATGCTCACTGTACAGTGCTGTATAGGAAAGAAGCAGAATTAATCTGTGCTACACATAACCGCATAGATAAATTTCACAAACATGAAGTTGATTGAGAGAAATCAGTCACCAAAGAATGGTGTGTTGATTCATTTACATAAATTACAGGCAACCTCATCTGTAATGCTAAAAATCATGATATTTATTTTTCTTTTGTCAACTAATGAGAAATTAATGAATGAAAAAGAGCATGAAAGGTAGATTCTGAAACATGATTAATATTTATTTCTTAATCTGGGAAATAGGTACATTGGTATATTCATTTTGTAACAGTTCATAAACTCTTCACTAATTTGTTCACATTAATTAGGAAATGGCATTTCAAATGATCAGGAAAAAAGAGAGAAGAAACCTGAGAAGATCAAAATAATTAGAAAACAAAACCAAAAATTTGGCTTAATATCCATTTTCTTTTAATGGTGTCAGTTTTCACCTTGTCAGGAAATGCCTTCTAATTTTCAATCTGTATATAATTATCTGAATGCAAATTAATAGATTTAACTCACACATATGACATACACTCTTTCTTACAAGGGCTATAAACCACTTGCTAAATTAAATCAATTTGATAACATGAATTGTTATAGGATAAATAAAAGTGTATAAATTTGAACTTTCATATTCATATATGTACTGGGAAATCAATTTATTAAATAATTTTACTGAAACTGCACCCCTTGCATTATTACAAAGGGACCCTTTTCCAGTTAAAAATTGAGCTGATGCATTCGACTCTCTCAGTTACCCACAGGGTCTCAGTGTTTTACCAACGTGAAAACAAGATCTTTTTAATATAAATGCATAATTAAATGCCACCTAAGCACATATGTACAATTGAGAAATCATCGTATTTGCTCATTGTCTAATATCACTAAGCGTTCCATTACCAGTTTCTCAAAATCCTTTCTCGTACAATTGATTAAAACCATGAAAAACAAACTTGAATTTCTTAGTGAGAATGCCACTGAATTTTAGAGAGCTATTGGTCCATCTTTTTTCTGAACCACTTGTTTTCAAAGTCAGGGAATCTTTCTTCAAGTGACATCGAACACAGAAACCCAATATATTAAAAAAACAGTTCAACGCTTAAAAAGTGGTGTTCTGTATGAAAAAGCAGAAGACAGAGGCTGCAGCATATTTCTCTGTTCCTTTAATTTCCCAATACCCCTCGGCTGAGGCCCTAGAACAACTTCAAGTAACCATTATACATAGTCAGAAAACTGAGAATCAAATAACAGATATAGTCGATGCTTTGGGTTATTGAAACAAAATCCACGAGATAATACAGGTGAAGCATTTTATTCAGTTTCAAATATTTGGACGGTGATAAAATGAAGAGAGAATTTTCCTCGCCTTTAGAAAAATATTTATCTGCAATCCCCAGTGACATACTTTCCACTTGGTATTACACCTCAGTAGTCCAGAATTACATTTACAGTAAAAGCAAGTCTGTTGACTTGTTGAGGTAAATTTTTCTGCACATTCTTTTTCTTTTTCTTCCTGCTCAATTTCTTTCATGACCAGAGTCCTGAGTTTGAGAAGAGATGTAGTACTGTCTTCAGGAGTTTCTTACTAGTTCTTCTGGCATTTCAGTGAAACTTATGTTTTCATAGAAACAATCCATAAAGAAATTTCTTCTGGATTTTATATAATGTTCTTAATGAAAGGAGCAGTGTATTTTTGCCACCTTTAGTAGTTTTTCTTAATAATTAATTTTTTTTTCTTATTTGAAAGGAAAACATTTTGATTATCTCCTTGAGTGAAGGAGACAATCTAATCTATCTTTCAGATGCCCTAGTTAGGGGTATAGGATACAAAATGGGATTATAACAATTCCGTAGGCATATCTGATAGATATACGAACTGATAAAATTAAATGATGAAGTAAGCCTATTATAAAATGTCTCCCCCAAGAATCTAACAACATGTTAATGTATCTATCTGCCCCATTAAGGATAATAAATGTAAGGACAATATAAAAAATTGGGTCAGAAGAAGAGGAAATGGACAGGGAAGGATTATAAGAGATATCTAGGAATTGGGTTAAAATCCTTAGAATATATGGACGTGGCATCTGTAGCTATTTAATTAAGCAAGATTCTATAAACATAGATTGTATGAAATGAAATAACAAGAGCGCTCATCCTGGCATTTTACTTTGAAAACATTAGCATGATGATCCGTCTACAATGGCGACAATTTGCTTAATTGCCTGACACAAGCCTAACTCAAAGGTATGTTGCTATAGCTTGTTATTGATGAATCAGTTAGGACTTGTCAAAATATATGGAAAAAAAGGTAAACCATCTCAAAAGAAAAAGATTAGATTGTTTCATCATCCTTATGTGTCACACACCTACATAATACAAAGGGTCAAGGAATCAGCTCTATTTCTGGCTTTAAATTATAGATTGATGATTTAATCCATTTTGTTTCTGACAACTATTTGATAGGTTATTCTATTATAGGTTTTGAGCATCTTTTGAGAAAATTGTTATGGTATTCTCTTCTCCTTGTTACTGTGTCTGCACACATAAGATTTACATTGAATCATGAGAAGTGGTTATTAGGTACAATGGCTATTTGGGGTCTTGAAGGAGACAAGATTATAGAGCTGATGGAGAGGAAATGGAGGCAAGGTTGTGAATGACACTCTCAGAAGAGTTTCAGGATCTGAATCTCTTTATATCACACATGAAAATCACCAGAATATTCCCACTGGAAAGGGGGCTCTTAAAAGTGGACAGAATAACATGTTTTATCAATAACAAGTCATAACTCACACTCTGTGGGCTCATGACCCCATACACACAAATTCCTATTGAATACATAGAATGGGTATCACCTCCCAAGACTGAATAGTTTTTGTCATCCCAGTTTCTAGTTTTCCAGCAAAAAACCCCAAACTGTATCTGATGACATAGTGCTGTTTTCAAAGACAGCAGCCAGTTACATACAATGTTACAGGTTGACCATACTGGAATTTTGTGATGAGAAGAGTGAATGAACAATGGAATAGATATTAATATTGGATTTGGGCATGTGTGTTCCTTGGGCCTCTGGGAGTGTCAGGAAATACTTGTTTACATGCCAGTTTAGTCAGTTGGTGGATTCTTTCTCTCTCTCTGTCTCCCTCTATTCCTGGCCTTCCCTAATTTTTCTCTCTCTCTCTCTCTCAAATAAATAATCATTTAAAAATAAAAAAATAAAATAAGGACCTTAAAATGGTAGATTATCCTCAGTTATCGGAGTGTGCCTGATGGAATCAGAAAGGAAGGAAGATCAGAGTTTGAAGCAGGACAAGTGAGAACAAAAGCAAAGATTGCAGTGATGGGAGAAAGAGGTCTCCAGTTAAAGAACGCTGATGAATTCTAGAAGCTGGAAAGCCAAGGAAATGGATTCTCCCTGAAAATATTCTGGAGGGGACAAGCCCTCCAGACACTTTGCTTTTAGCCCAATAAGATCTATGTACTTCTCTGATCTTCAGAACTGTGGGATAACGAAAGTACCTTTTACAGCAGCAATAGGAAACGGGTACACAAAGTTTGTTCATGGTGTTTCCAGGATCATAACTGGTACTGTTCTCCCAACAACCATGGCTATGAGCTTCCCTTTCATACAGGAAATGATTGTCAGCAATGATATCCACCCAAAGTTGTCCCCCCCCCCAGTCTTATTGGAGTCCTGAGCTTTAGTTTCTATCATTTAATAGAAAGATCATAATGCATCAAGTATGGTAACATTCCTGGAGTATAAAGCAAGTTGAAAAGATAGGAAAAACAGGGGTACCTAGGTAGCTCAGTCAGTTAAGTGTCTGCCTTCAGGTCAGGTTATGATCCCAGGGTTCTAGGATCAACCCCTGCATTGGGCTTCCTACTCCACAGGGAGCTTGCTTCTCCCTCTCCCTGCCTGCAGCTCCCCCTGCTTGAGTTCTCTCTGTGAAATAAATAAATAAAATCTAAAAAAAAAAAAAAAAAGAGGAAAAACAAAATAAAACCTCAGGTTTACATTCTTTCCTCAACTTGTAACTTTACTGAATTATATATTGGGATTGAAAAATGCCAAACATTCAGGCAACATCCTACCCTGGTGACAGTTAACTGAACCCATCTCTTCCTAAATAGGGAAGGTGTCTTCAGAGTGTGTTAGTGTGACAATCTCTAAGAAGCAGATGTCAAAGAAGGCTTTTTAAAACTTGTAAGAGTTTCATTAGAAAAAGCATCTAGGAGAGCAAATGGAGTGGTAGCAAGGAGAGGCTGGGTCAGTCCTCAGATCATAATATTTGAAGTCTGACCCTGTGAAGTAGAGAAAGAAGGAAGTTTGGGTAAAAATGTCAGTATTGCCTAAATTTAAACAAGGCTGCTGAGGATTTCTGGAATAAAAGATCTGTGAGTTCCAGTAGTGAACTCAACTTTATCCCCTATTTCTTGTTGTACTCACCTAGGCTTCCACACAAACACAGTGCCATATTTCCAAGTACAGTATTCCGGGCCTTTGGTTACTTGTGGTCACTGTATTTGGATGTCTGTGAGGTGCATGACGTCATGGATACCACGTGTGGCAGTACCGGGAAGCAAACCAGTTCTCCTGAGGCAATCATCCAGTGGCTCACCTGATGCACTATAAATGTTTAGCATGCTGCCAATAATCAATTTAACCCACTTTTTTCATAGGAAGCACATTAGACAAATGAAAATTTTTAATGCTGTCTTGGACTTGAAGCCAAAAATCTTAAATTTTAGAACAAATCTATTGATCTTGAACTACAGGATCCATTATGCAATTTTTTTTTTTATTCTTGGTTAATTTATAAATTATTTTCTAATAGACATTTATTTATTTTTTTTTAATTTTTACTTATTTATTTGAGAGAGAGAGAGCAAAAGACAGTGAACACACAAGCAGGGGCAGGGGCAGAGGGAGAGGGAGAAGACTCCCCACTGACCAGGGAGCCGACGGAGGGCTCCATTCCAAGACCCTGAGATCATGGCCTGAGGTGAAAGCAGATGCTTAACCAATTGAGCCACCCAGGTGCCCCAGCACTTCTTTATTTAAAAAGTTAATCAACACATTTCTGCTGATAAGATAGATATATACAGAGAAACACACACATATCTCTAGTTCTATTTCTATTCCAATATTCAGTAACATTTTCAGGAAAGCTTAGTGTTCCAGTCGTCTATATATGTATGTATTTATGTTTGTATATATCTACCTATCATCCATCTATTTATTATCTGTCTATCATCTATCATTTTAGGCGAATTATCCTTCAACAGAGGCAGCATTCTAGTATTTTTTTTTCTGTATATTGCAGAAACGGGGAAATTCAATCTTCTAAATAACGATAGAAAACAGACCCCTAACTGTGGAAAAGAAACAGGGTTTCTGAAGGGGAGGTGGGTAGGTAGATGGGTTAAGTGGGTGATGGATATTAAGCAGGACATGTGTTATGATGAGCACCTGGTATTATATGGAAGTGTTGAATCACTATATTGTACACTTGAAACTAATATTACACAGTATGTTAACTAACTGGAATTTAAATAAAAACTTGAAAAAGGTAAATAAATAAATAAATAAATAAATAAGTCCTGTATGCCTTATTCCTAAAGCTCACTGATTTTTTTAAAGTATATGGAACTATTCAATGGATGATTGTTTTTCAGTTCATAAGGGAAACTAAAGAAGAAATAATATCATCATTGTTTTTTACAATTTGGTGAATTACCAAAAAAAGGCAGTTCATTTTATCATAAAGGTGATTTAAGACAGACAATCTTTACACATGGATGCTATAAATTAGCAGTAACAATGCTGGCAAATTTTAGATAATGTGTTCAAAATATTTTCCATAAGACATATTCATTTTGCCTCTTATTCTTCCACCTGTTCAAACAAGATTAGCACCTGCTAGCAAAAATAAAAATAAACAGTTCAGAAAGAATCAGACGTCACTGAATTTATTAAAAACAGAGTTGTTTCAGCTGAGTATGTCATCATCTGTTCCAAAATCTACATTTATGGAGTATTAATGTATTTCTTTAAAGAGGTGAGAGAATTTCCTGCTTTATATAATTTGGATTTGAAATATTACAGTATAAATAAATAACCAGGTAATTTCACATGTAAGATAGCAGTTTATCAAATACTGCAGTTAAATATTAAATTTAATTGCTTGCTTATCTAGAGTTCTGAATATATAAAATAAACATCCCATTTGGGATATAAGCCATTAACATATAATGGACAGTATTTATGATTTTTCCTGCTAATTTTTCTTAACCCAATTATTTCAGCATAGTCACATATAAGTTAGAATCTATCCATGTGAAAAATTACATTTGGTAAATTCGTGTTCATCACTGATTAAATACTTCAACAAATTGTTGTGTTTATACTCTGTGTAAGAATTATTCTAGACTCTGGGGATAAAGCAATGAATAGAAGATAAATTTCCTACTACCAAAAGCTTGTAAAATGCTTACTAGGTTAAAAATATGCTACAAAATGTGAAGTGAGCATATTTGAAAGGAAATCTAGGAAGAAAAAGTCATTCAAGTAAGCAAGTGGTAGCCTCTCTGGTTTCTTGCACAGTGAATGTTGAAAGGAAGAGGAAGACAGAGACAGAGACAATGAAAAAAGAAATATATGCCCAAGATAGAAGCCATGCTCATTTTATAACCTAATGTTGGAAGTGACATTGTGTCACTTTTGCCATACTTTCTTTAGATTATAGTCAAGAAGACCACACTTGAGAGGAAGGAAATCCATTATGGGTAAATCTTCAAAACTACCATCATTCCATCACTCTAAAACATTTGATTGGATTACAGCAAGTTAGTCACTAAGGGAAATTTGTTTTACCTTCCTTTTTGTTGTTGTTTTATCGAGATACATGACATTGTGTAAGTTTAAGATGTTTATTTCCTACATTTATATATTGCAATACGATTATCACTATAGAGTTAGTGAATGCTTTTGTTGCAATACGATTATCACTATAGAGTTAGTGAATGCTTTTATTTCACATACCATCTCTTTTTCTGTGGTTAAGAATACTTAAGATCTAGTTTGGTTATTTAACACCTTATTTTTGTCATCTATCAGATAGACCATTATGTGTTGGTTGCTTCCTTCTGCCCAAGTCCACAATATCATTTGTCAACCCTCTCACCCCTTAAATTTTTATCGTGTGTCTCTCTTATTTCCTTTTATGTGATAGGAAGAAACAGCTCCCTGTTACTATTTTTTGCTATTGTACTATCAAATGCACTAAAAATAAACTAAGAATGGTATTGTCTTCTGGTAAATAATGGTATTACACTAAGAATGGAATTGCACTATTAGTCTTATATGTTATATAATTATATATGTAAGTATTTATTAATGGAAGAATGGTAAAGAACTAAAAATGATATTACAGTATTCTTTGTTTTTTTTTTTAATTCTGACAACATCTATGTGAATTGTCCTTTAGCAAAATTCTCTTCACATAACCTAGAGTACAGCATCTGCTTTTTACAGGGTTTCTAACTGATGTAGCAATTAAGAAGACATCAGATATAAGACTCAGTTGAACCAGGATTCTAATCTAAGCTTAATACTACTTAATAGTTGTGTGACATGGGAAAGCTAATTAATTTCCCAATGCCTCAATTTCATCATCTGTCATATCAATTAAGAGCTTACTGAATATCAGGTGCTGAAACAGTTACACACCAATTTATGTAACACTCGGGATTGTAGCCTCATGATGTTGATTGATTATTGCCCATATTTGATAGTTATCAGTTCCTAATGAACTCACCTGAGCTTACACAGCTAGGATGATGTAGGACAACATTTTAATTGAAATTTGGTTCAAGAGCACATTTATTTGTCCATTGCTCTGTGTCATAGTGCCTCTTTCAAAGGCTTGACATGAGAAGTCATTATGTTCACAAAAGAAAATGCTTAGATTTGCATGGGCCAGTCCTGAATAAATGTAAATTCTCCTGATTATTATTTATAAATTTTTACTATGAAATAGTTAAGAGATAAGTCAAAACTAATACATTTATTTTAATAAGAAGTTTTCTCCTGACTAGAAGTAAAATTTACTATTTTGATTTAAAAATTACTTCTATCAGATCATCAGTAAAAATTTCCTCCATAAATTTGAATTGTGTTCAGCATAAAACCTTAAGATGATTCACAAGAAGGCATAAGGGAATGACATATAGTACACAGTGATTTTTTATAATACCAGAGAGCTATAGTCAGAGTAACACTATTTTTATAAAAAAGTCACTTTCTGAAAATCAGACCCTATGCTCTAAAATACCTAATAATTTGATTTTAATCTTGCTTAAACACTAGTTGAATCATGATTTAAAAATAAGCTGGGTGAAACATGGAAGTTCCTTTTTTAAAATTTTTGTTTCATATAGAAATGCAAACACATAAGTGTATATGATTTTACACATACACTTTTCAAGTAACACTATAAAAATAATTAGAAATTAAGTAAATTTTTCTGAAATATAAAATTTTTATTAGTGTAGTCTTTGTCTCAGTGGAATTTAGAAAGAAGTGCTGATTTTCTGTTTGTAAGGATCATTAGGAATCTAGACCAACTCTCTTAATAAAGGCCAAAAAAAAAAAAAAAAAGGCTCTTGGGAAGGCTCTCTGGACTTCCATTATTTACCATGACCAAAGAGGCTCCAAGGTTCCCCTCAGCCTAAGGTTTGGTCAAGCTTCTTCCAACTCTGGGTCCCTGACCACACCATCCTTAGAGCAGTTACTTAGAAAACTCCTCATCCTGTTTCTGCTTCTTTGTGATGTAAATTTCTTTAAAAGCATCTTGCCACTTTTACAACCCAGTAATGTCTTTCTGAAGGACCAGGGAACCACCTCTTTGTTGTCCTCTTTAAAGTAAATACAGACTCTGTTTCTTCATCTCCACAGGGGAGTCCAAGCCTAAATTCCGTGGATTCTGTGGGGCAGGAATGGGCGTACTGCTCCAAACTGTCACATGGACACATAGAGTTTATTTTCCTTTAAGCAAGACCGATTAGAAAATGCAGTGGCCTACAATCTCCGCTCCCATCCATCCCAGCTCTTAAAAACTCTAGCCTTATATCAGGGAGATCATATGATAGCCACTTCCTCCCTGATATGAGGAAATGGAGATGCAACATGGGGGGTTTAGGGGGTAGGAGAAGAATAAATGAAACAAGATGGGATTGGGAGGGAGACAAACCATAAGTGACTCTTAATCTCATAAAACAAACTGAGGGTTGGCAGGGGGGGAGGGGGTTGGGGGGGATTATGGATATTGGGGAGGGGTATGCTGTGGTGAGTGCTGTGAAGTGTGTAAACCTGGCAATTCACAGACCTGTATTCCTGGGGATAAAAATATATGTTTATAAAAAAAAACAAAAACAAAAACAAACAAACAAAAAACCTCTAGCCTTCATGGTGAATGCTGTGAAATGTGTAAGCCTGGTGATTCACAGACCTGTACCCCTGGGGCAAATAATACATTCTATGTTAATAAGAAAAAAAACAAAAAACAAAAAAACAAAAAACAAGCCAAAAAACAAAACTCCTGCCTTTTGTCTTTGCAGAGCACAGTATTCAAGACTTGGTCTGTATTTGCTCTCCTCTTGCTGCCAGTAAAATCAGTTTTTGTCTGCTTATCTGTCTGGTGTGATATTTTTCTTCAATAGGGTCAGGCAATGGGAGTGTATGTGAAAGATGGTCTCTTGGAGGGAGTGACTTCTCTAAAATATTTCAAAAGTTAAGATTTTTATCTTTCTCCTGAGTAGGTTCTATGTGTTCACATTCTGGCTGAGTCAAATTCCATGTTGAAATCTTTTTCACTGACATCCGAACACTCAGATTACAACCTTTTCAGAAGAGTGTGACTGACCTGCGTTCTCAAAGAAATAGGTCGACAGCCTCAACTATAGGGGTGTGTTCAGCTGCACTGCAGCTGGATTAGTAAACTATTTTTGTTTTTGATGCAAATAATTAGAAGCAGATCTGCTCTCACTGAGGAATATTCCTTTGTATGTTATTCCCCTTATCCTTAGTGTCACTTTTTACAACCTTTGTTACCTTCTTTGACCACAATTTGGAAGCAGGTCATCCTCTTTTTGACCTCAGCAAGTAGTAGTCTCATGCCACATCGTAAAGCCTGCGTTGTTCACTGCACTTTGTCTGTCACAGACATCCTCTCACATCATCTCAAAAAGAAGAGTAAATGCAGTACAGAGGATATTCTGTGTGTGAGAGGGAGAGGTCACATTCACATAACTTATTATTATTATTTTTTTGGATTTTATTTATTTATTTGACAAACAGAGATCACAGGTAGGCAGAGAGGCAGGCAGAGAGAGAGAGAGAGGAAGGGAAGCAGGCTCCCTGCTGAGCAGAGAGCCTGATGCGGGACTCAATCTCAGGGTCCTGAGATCATGACCTGAGCCAAAGGCAGCGGCTTTAACCCACTGAGCCACCCAGGCACCCTTCACATAACTTTTATTACAGTTTATTGTTATAATTATCTTATTTTATTATTGTTGTTGTTAATGTATTACTATACCAAAATTATAAATTAAACTTAATCATAGATACATAAAAATAGGGAAAAAAATGGGGAAAAGTAGGGAAAAACATTTAGAGAAACCTATAAATAGGGGGAAAAAAAAAACAAAGGTGGTGGTACTATCTGTGATTTTAGGCATCCAGTAAGGATCTTACAATGTGTCCCCTGAAGACAAGGGGAACTACTATATTTAAACTTGTGGACATAATTACACAAATAAGTAGAATTGCTAAGATTATGAAATTATAAGTAAAAGAGTCCTAGAAGGTCAAAATGAGAGAGGCACTTGAACTGTTATTTTTTAAAACAATCTCTGATAATTGAGGAAATAATTTAATTTGTGTGATTTCTCTTTGTTGGGAGTATGCCTACATATGTATTTTCAGTTCCTAGAAAAGTTAACTGTGGTATTCCAGGCCTTATAGTTGGTGAGCAAACAAATACATGCTAAATTGCTTCTTTCTATGTAATTTTCATCCGTTTAACCCTTCAAACTATGCATATTAAATGAATTCCTCTTCCAAAAGATGTTTTAAAAAGTACTTGGAATATGTTATCTCCTTTTCTTAAGCTGCCTACCTAATTAATACTTCTATTTTCGCCATTCTTTCTCAAAAAAAAAAAGTTTTTCCTCAAAGATAATATTTGTACAGTTCTTTACATGTCCTTTATAATATTATTATTTAAGTTATCTTACTGAGACTGTCCTAAATAGAATGTCCTAAAGTTCCCTATTATCACTTTTAAAAGGCAGTAGTCAAAACTAAGTGTAACACTCAGATATTACATAAATAGAAATATCTGAACAGAAATAACATATATTCAGTTGAGTTCTGTTTTCAGGCTGAGCTTGAATGATTAGCTTTCTTGAAAGCCACATCACAGGCTAACTCACATTGAATTTATTGTGCTGTGAATCACTTAAACATTTTTGTCACATGCTGATGTTAACTCAGTACTTACATCATTTGCAATTTGGATCTAAGTACGGTATCTTCTATACATCTATCTCTACTGTTTTTCATTTGTTCAATTCAGCCCATCATTACAGGTTATAAAGATCACTTCTGGATTGTAATCGTTCTGCAGTGCATTCACTAACCCTTCAAATTTCCAGTGACCCACAAATTTAATGAACATATGAGCTTCCTGTCTGTATGGTCATTCAAGTTACTGATTAAAATGTTGAGCAGGACACCACTGGAGACAGAGCTCTGAGGCCTCTATCCAAAATCACATTAGTCTTATAATCTTTTTTGGAATTTTTATTTTTTAATTACTTATTAATGTACCTAATTAATGGTACTTGCATTTAGAATATATCGTAAAATATGTGCCATGGCATACTGGCAATAAACAGGAGGACCATTTTATTAAAAAGATTAAAAAAATGATTACCTGTTACTTATTTCTTACATAGTATACACAGAGGATCTAAAAGTGAAGTAGAGGCGTACCTGGGTGGCTCAATCAATTAAGTGTCTGGCTCTTGGTTTCCATTCAGGGCATGATCTAATGGGTTGTGAGATCAAGTCCCATGTCAGGATCCACACTCAGCTGGGAGTCCACTTGGAAATTCTCTCCCTCTTTCCCTTCCCCACACTCTCTCTCAATTAAGTAAATAAATCCTAAAAAAAAAAAAAAAAAGAAAAAGAAAAAGTATAAAGAATAAACACTAAAGATCTAATAATGGATCATGTCTATGGTTCATGTCTATGGTTCACTCTAACCTGGGCTCCATGACTAAACACATTTTTCACAAGGTTCACAAAGTTCATGTCTATGGTTCACTCTAACCTGGGCTCCATGACTAAACACATTTTCCCAAGGTTCACAAAGTTGTTTTTGACCCTTCCAAAAAAGTTTAAGTCTTCCTTAAAGCTTTAAAATAAATATAGCCTCCCAATTTCATTATGTCTAAGATGGAAAAATTCCAATATTTATCAAAAGCACCAGACAAGCAAGAGTGGTAGGGTAAAGTGAAGAGCAAAGTACAAATGCATATTAGGAAATAACCTTAATTCATTATATAGTTCAGTTTAGATATAGTTGAAGTGGATATTGTGTTCTTTCTTCCCCACTGTAATGCCCTCAGGACTTGAACAAGTTTGTATCAGTCTTTGTCACTTATTCTGTGACTTTGGACTATACTTGAGTTTTGTATGCTGGGGTTTTCTCATCTTTAAAAATGGAGTATCGTTATGTGGGAATATATATATTATGCATATATAATTTTAATATGTATATTAATTTCTTAAAAGATTTTATTTATTTATTTGACAGACAGAGAGCACAAGTAGTCAGAGAGGCAGGCAGAGAGAGAGAGGAGGAAGCAGGCTCCCCGCTGAGCAGAGAGCCCAATGAGGGGCTCGATCCCAGGACCCTGAGATCATGACCTGAGCCAAAGGCAGAGGCTTAAACCCACTGAGCCACCCTGGTGCCCCATGTATTTTGATTTTTATAAATATCTTATTTATAAAGAATTGTGAGCATAAAATGATAGTATTCAACACAGTGACAGGCACTTATTCAGCATTTTCCAAAGTGTTTATGTTCTCAGGGGTGTGTGTTGTTGTTATTATTTTGTTGTGTTAAGACTATTTCATGTTGTCCTTCTTTCTTTCCTGTTCCAAGAGGAGTATTGCTGCTCATTTTAACTATCAAATATTTAAAAAACAAAGGCAGACCTAGGAGGATATCAGGGTTGAGTGGGCATGGGGCAGGCCTTCCGCTTTTCATACATTAAAGAATATAAATCTGGAAAATGACTAAATAATCTCGTTTAATTCTCAGTGCTCAGAGAACAAATAAAGACCTAGATCTAAATGGTGATTTCCTTTGCAGGTGTATATGCTGCTTTGAAACTGAGTAGGAGACATATGGGGGCCATGCATTTGTACCAGTTACTTCAGGGTAAATGTTTTACAGAGCAGCCATCCCGGACCCAGGTCTTTACAGAGAGAAGATGCTGTAGTACTGAATCATCTGTGTTCTTTAATCCTATGCTAAAAGGACTTGATGTTTCGGTACACAAAGAGCCATAAAAAAGAGAAAAGATTAAGACAGTATAAATCTGGGTGGCTCAGTTGGTGGGACGACTGCCTTCGGCTCAGGGCGTGATCCTGGAGTCCCGGGATCGAGTCCCACATCGGGCTCCCAGCTCCATGGGGAGTCTGCTTCGCTCTCTGACCTTCTCCTCGCTCATGCTCTCTCTCACTGTCTCTCTCTCTCTCAAATAAATAAATAAAAAATCTTTAAAAAAAAAAAAAAAAGACAGTATAAATCTTAAAAAAAAAAAAAAACTTAAAAAAAAATCTTTACCTTTGTCTTCTGAAAAGTGATATTATCTAAAGGATCTATACATATATACCATTGTATGATATGTTGTAATCCCAAATCTATAGAACCTTACCTAGTTCCAATTTTGTTAATTCTGTTTTTTTACATATTTACTCTCTGGTGCTCTTCAGAGATGATAGATTTGAAACCTAAATAAAGTTATAGAAACTCCTTTTAAAAATTCGGAGTTTGAATAAAGGAAAAATAAAATTAAAAAATTATAAAACTGGTGGTCTAAATATAAACGTATCTATATTCTTTATATGTTGCTGCTTAGGTATTCAGCAGAGGATCGACTCAGATCTATCCCTAGCTAATTTCTCTATTTTTCCAGTTTCAAATGAACAACAATACAAAGCAAATTACTTTCCTCTTGTCTGAGCAGTTTCCTATGTGCCTATAGTTTTTATTTTTCTATTTTGAAAGCCAAGAGAATGAAAAATATTGTTATTTAAACAGCACCTTTCAATATATCACTGGCAAAAACAGCTCTTAAATACAGTGAATGATTTAAGTTTACTGTGTATTACCTTGCCCTCTGGGGTCACAATAAAGAAACCTCAAACGTTAAACTAAAATAATCGAAAAGAAACATATGACTGTGTAGTTAAGAAAGTTATGCCTTTAGATAGGATGTGGTACATATTTTGCAATATTCACATCACTTACTGGGATTAAGTGTGGAAATAATGGAAATTGTGTGTAGAGTGTGCTTTGAGTTATAGAATGTCAATTTAAAATGGTAAAAATGAAAACTTTATTCATTTATTTATTCATGTAGTCAACAAAATATATTTGGCTCTTACCACACAGTTAATTTTCTCCAAATATTTTTTTCTTAATCTAATGTTTTAAAGAAGGGAGTTGCCTCATTTACACTCTCTTCCCAGAACACAAAGTAGGACAGGGTACATAGAAGATACTCAGTAAATATTAAGAGAACTAATTAAATGAGTACACAACATGAATTTTAAAATATCTGACTTTTGAATACTACAGGATTGCTTGAAACATCATAGTCAGAGGAGATCTTATATTTAGAAATGTAAATTTAAAAGTACTGTGCAAATGTAAGATCATTATTGTCATGAATATGAGTTCACTATTTCTTAAAATATGCAGGTGGAGGCTTTATGTTTTTAAGAAGATCAAGAACAAATCTTTGCCGTATTTTTGTCCGTTCTCTCATGGAACTAGAACACCTGGATTCTAAGACTTTCCTCTTTGCACCCGATACCTAGACAAAATTAGTTTTCATTCATTTCACATATTTTGCCCTCTTCCACCTCTGTTCCTTTACTTAAATTGTCCTTGACATTTGGAGCAAACTAATCCCTGCATCTTTTTCATTCCACAGTCCTGTCTTCTGTAAGTACTCAGTTGGATTTTCACTTATTCAAAGAGCAGTCTCTCATTAACCCAGGCTCAAGAGCCTTCTACTCACTCATCAGAAAGAACAATCAATTCTAATTTACATGCATAAGAATCTCTGGCCAGTAGTGCTTTGGGGAACCACAGTTTTGTCTATTATAGTTTCAAGAAAACACTGAATTATATCTGTATCCTCCAAATGTCAGGTCTGCAGTTTTCATGTGTTTGGTTCATTTTGGTCCTCTTGAAGGATAAGAAAAAATTAGTTATCTTTCTCCTGCCTTAGCTATCATGTGAGTAGGCTGGGGGATGATACTACAGGAAAGATGGTCTAAAGTCTGTTGGTTTTTTAAACATCTGGTGTATGTTTATGTCTAGGCCCAGGATTCATTTCCTTAAAATGATAATGGTTCCTTTAAATTTAATGTATGTTAGTTATAATTGATGATATTATAAAGGAAAGTGTAAGTGCAGGAAGGATGCTCTATCAGGCCAGTAATACCAAGACCACCTCATTCAATGCATAACAAAACACAAAAGGGGATTTTATCTTAAAAATCTTCATATTGAAGCTCTGAGGAGGTCATCAAGGCTATTTCTGAAGTAAGAACATTCTAAAAATTTTATTTACTTTTGAAGATAAATGCACTTGTTTCTGTCTGCATGCTTACTTGTTCCCATATGCACTATCATATGTGATATTTTGGGTTACTTTTCTGCCTCAATGAAATAATACTGAAAATTACACATAGATTCTGAAGAAATGGGAAATTAAGCAACTCAGGTTTCATCATGAAAGCTTTATACATATATATGTTTATAAAATCTGGATTTCTATCATCCGTCAGAAATATTAAAGTGACAAAAATACCATTGGTGACAATTCACATTTTTTACTTAGTATGCAAAGCAACGGCAGAAAACGGCTCTACTAGCTTTCAATTTGCTGCAAAATTACTTCAATCAAAAGGAAGAGTGCCTTGATTTTAATTGACTTTATATTAAATCAAAAGTGCTGTGTGATCCATAGTTCAGGTTTCTAAAAATGAAATTTGTTCAGATACACTAGTCAAGGCCATCTGATATTTTTATTTCTAACTGCAAATGATAAAATTGATACTAATGTACTCTGTGCAGCTATTTCAGAGTGGTTAAATTAAAAGTATATATATATATATATATATATATATATGATAAACTGGGCAAAAAAGATGAAACAAACCAAATCCTCTGGTTCTCTTCATTATCTCATTAATTCAATTTCTACTGAGCTTTCATTCACTAATTTTTGAAGTAAGTCTTGAATTGAGATTAATATGAAACTACCTTTTTACACTTTCCCTTCCATCTAGGCTTTTAGGTTCATTTTTAAAGATGGAAATAATGAAACTCTATGCTTTGCACAGAAAGAACAATCCCTCTGGGTATAAGCATGCCAGATGGGAGTGCATAATAGCTTCCATAAGCTAAGTCGCAAATGTGTATTGCCAGATCTTACATTATAGAATTCGTATATCTATATTCCTTGAAGAGTCGATTTTCCTTATGTAGAATAGTGAAACATGCATATGTGGAACTCTTATTGTCAGTCCTCTGTGATGCTTTGGAATTAAGGGCTTTCTATAATATTGAAGAAACATAGCTGACCTCATATGAGTTTTTCGTGAATCTTTTCAAGGGAAAAATGCAAATCAGTAGATTGATGCTATGTAATAATCTAATAATCTAGTTCCATCTAAACTGTACTGGATGGATATGAGCATTTACACAAAGACAATGGGAGAAGAGAAGGAAAATAAAACCAAATAAATGTTTTTATGCAGCTTTATACACTTTATTCTGGAAAAAGTTTTAAAAGAACAAACATTTTTAAGAAGCACAAAAATAGGTTAGTTTATTAAATCTTAGCAATAAACTTTTTACAATTGTTTTGGAGATAAAATAGTAATTTTCTAATAAAATCAGATTTTTTGTAACCTATGTGCTAGTACATGATAAAAAAAGATTTGGTTGACTCTTGAAATACATGGGTTTGAATTACACTGGTCCACTTATATGGGAATTTTTTTTGATAAATACAGTATGGTTCTGTAAATGTGTTTTCTCTCTTCTGATTTTCCTAATAACATTTGCTTTTCTTGATAACATTTGCTTTGTACAAACAAAAATGACCTTAAAGCAAAAGACTGTGATAACTTTATCACAACAACATAGTGTATTATACATATAAGTTATAAATGTTTGTGTTAATTGACTGTTTATTTTATCTGTATGACTTCTGGCCAACAGTAGGCTACCAAGGGTTTTCAGGGTGTCAAAGTTATACATAGATTTTCGACTTCAGGGATAGAAACTGTTAGCAATCCCCACATTATTCAAAGGCCAAATACAAATATCTACCTCACTTATGCACATGTGTATGAACTTCCCTTATAAATATGTCATCTGAATTCTGAAATGTGTGTAAAATAACAATCGATGACTGTTCTATCCTTAAGATTCTAAGTGTAAAAATTGTACATTTTATTTACTACATTGTAAGATTAAAGAAGAAAAATTTTAAAACAATAATTTGTGAACTAATGTAAAAATAATCAAACTTAAAATAAAAGAATTTTTTTTTGCAAACCAAGTTTTTAAATAATATTTTTTAATCCACATAAAAATTCTCTACTAAAAGCAGAGAAAATTAACAAGAAATTAAAATTAACAAGACATAATATTACTAATTGCTGAGGAAATATTTGTCTACATAAAAAAATCTTTGATAATTTATTTATCATTGGGATTAGTATGGAAGCTCAACAATATGGCCAAATAAAAAATAAGGTACATGCGATTTGTAATAGTTTATTGTCAATGGTTTGAAAATCACATTGAAGCTCTATCTTGAGATAGTTGGTGGAAATGCTCTCAAAATTTCTTGAAAATTTCTTCAGACATCTAATGAGGTTAGGAGACCCACAACTTTGAAGTGGTGTAGTATCTGATAGATTAATCATAAAAAGACTAGAGAGGGACGCCTGGGTGGCGCAGTTGGTTAAAGGACTGCCTCCGGCTCAGGGCGTGATCCTGGAGTCCCGGGATCGAGTCCCACATCGGGCTCCCAGCTCCATGGAGAGTCTGCTTCTCCCTCTGACCTTCTCCTCGCTCATGCTCTCTCTCACTGTCTCTCTCTCTCAAATAAATAAAATAAAATCTTAAAAAAAAAAAAAATTTAAAAAAAAAAAAAAAAAAAAAAAAAGACTAGAGAAAGAATAGGTTATCAAATAAATGGTGATTTAATGAAGTGCTGTCCATACTTAAAATGATTGGTTCTTTCAGGTCATAAACAAAAAGCCCAAGTAAAATACATTCTGAAAAATAAAGGTTATGTTTAGTCATAAAAAAGCAATAAGATATCCAAAAAATTTAGAGAAGGGTATCTTAAAATGGAGGGCAGAAGGAATTATGGGTTGCAAGGCATAAAATTGGAGGTAACTCTCCCACATATCTGCTTCTACTCTTAAAGTCAATAAATTAAAAGCAACTTGAAATATAAAAATGGATGGGGGCACCTGGGTTGCTCAGTTGTTGGGCATCTGCCTTTGGCTCTGGTCAGGATCCCAGGGTCCTGGAATCGAGCCCTGCATCCAGCTCCCTGCTTGCTGGGCGCTTGCTTCTCTCTCTCCCATTCCCCCTGCTTGTGTTTCCTCTCTTGCTGTCTCTCTCTCTGTCAAATAAGTGAATAAAATCTGTTATATATATATATATATATCATATATATATATACATACATATATATACACATATATAATATATATTTTTATACATGTATATGTATATATTTCTTTTTTCTTTATATATACATATACATATATATACATATACATGTATAAAAATGGGTGAAGACAGAGACTCTTACTATCCCTTCAACTTCCAATTATGCTTTCTTCACAGTGATATACCCTAGATTTTTAGGGGAATAATACAAGCTAAAATGCTATTTTTCCACCCTGAGTCTAGACATGGCCATATGACCAGTGAAATGTAATTAAACTCAGATATTAAATGTACCTGAACAAAGTCCTAACAAGTAATTCTGATAAATGAGACACAGAACAGCTAATGACAAAAAATAATAATAATAATAATTACAAGGATTGGTACAACTTGAGCTCTTTCACATAACTGGCCATGATTTCAATTTTGACATTATTAAAGAATGATTTGGAGTACAATTTGAAAACTCTCCAAAAAAGCTACATGGTAACCAACCATATTTTTTATCATCTGCCCATTTGATTCGTTTTGTCATATGTAATTGGTTATAATATTTTTTGGAATTATGCAAAGTTGTTATCAAAATATATATTTATTCTCACACTACCATATATATTTCCCAAAATACTACTCAAATGGACAAATGTGGTATATTCTTTTAATAAAAACTCTCTAATAATTGAATTAACTGATTAAATTTTTATGTAACTAAATCAATAGGTCTTGAAAACTGTGCTATGTAGAAAAAATTTCAAAAGTTAGTTACAATTAAATACTTTTGAAGGTATGCTGAAGAGGAAACTGTCTTTGAGATGTTAAGAAGCAACAGTAACAAGCTAAACAACCCCAAATATCAGTGACATATCATAGTGTTTTGGGTCTCGTCACAGTTGTAAGTACATCAGCAGTGGGGAAAGGAGTAGAGGGTCGGTTCCACACAGTGACTCAGAAATCAAATCTCCTTTCATTAGAGAGTTCTGCAGCTGTTAGAGTCCGCTACTTCTCTGTATTCAGCCAGCTAATGGTGGAAAGAATGTTTTATGTTTTCAACAGGCCTTGCCTTGAGGTGGTGCTCAATTCTTAGTGGGTGGAAACAGCTAATGTCAGAGAGGACTGGGAAATATGATTAAGCTGTATAATCTGTAGTCAAGGGCAAATAAACTGTACAATTTACTTAAAAAAAGCATCACTTATGATTTCTGAATACATATATTTAAAGTGTATATGTATTAGTTTTAGCTTCTTAGTGCTGTTAAAAGAAATTACCTCAGGGACGCCAGGATGGCTCAGTCAAACAGCTACCTTGTCACAGATCATGATACCAGGTTCCTAGAATGAAAGCCTTTATTGGGCTCCTTGCTCAGCAGGGAGCCTGTTTTTCCCTCTGCGCACTACACCCCCTGCTTGTTCTCTCTGACAAATAAAATATTTTTTAAAAATAAGAAATTACCACAAACAATTGATTAATTCAACACAACTTTATCTAGTTTGGAAATCTCATTGTCCTAAAATCAAGGTGTTGGAAAAGCTGTATTCCTTTCTGAAGTTTCCAGGAAAATAATCTTTTTTTTTCTTATTTTTAAATCTTTTTTTTTCCATTTTTAAGCCAGCAGCAACACGGCATCTTTAAATCTCTCTCTGATCCTGACCCCTCTTCTTGCCTCAGTATGCACTTTAAAGGACACTTGTGATTATATTGGACCCACCAGGAAAATTCAAGAATAATCTCCCTATTATAAACTAATTAGCTAATTTACAATTTTAACCCCATCTACAACCTTAATTTCCCTTGGTTAAACAAAAACATACCCATAGGTTCCAGGAGTTTGGGTCTGGAGATCTTTGGGCAGCAATTATACTTCCGCAATACATATAAAGATATTGCCTAATTTAAACAATCTGTAATATTAATTGTCTCCCTCTGGATAGACAACCCCACAACCTGCCCCAAATACTTAGACTTTATTTACAATCCTATATTTATTTTTAAAATATGACTATAAATAAAACATTATAAAATTATTATTGGTTGATTTTGGTAATATGTTCATGGTTTAATATTAGTCTTTAAAATTTGGCACATATTAGTCATTTGAACAACAAAATGGATCACATGTAAATAAATATGAATAGAATAAAATAATTATTAAGAAATAGTTTAATTAAAAGGAAAAATGACTTATCTTTCTACAAAGTATTTCAGATCTCTAAATTTTAGTGTAAAGGGAGGAAAAAGGGAGAATGAACAGGAGAAAAATAAAAGAATTATGAATTATGCACCAAAGACAATCATTAAGAAAAATATATCAAATACCAATATCATCATAGAAAAATATTAGAGTTTCACTCAAATTAAAAAGATGATAAGAATTTTACACATATAACTTGATGACAAAAATAGCAATTTTGGGCATTGAGATATATGTGAGAAACTTCTACCTTAACTTTGAAATTTAAAGTTTCTCCTGAGGTCAAGGGAGGGAGCTGTGCAATGCCTGCAGAAAAAGAATTTCAATTACCATCTGCCAATTTTTCCCATCTCCATCAGGAGGCTTTTGATCCGAGGTTGCCACACATGATTTATGTCCTGGGAAGGGCAGATCTGCAAATAGAAATGCTCCATGTTAAGCCTTGGCAAATGCCATTGACAAAGTAGGAGGCCAGAGTAACAAGTGAAGTTGTTACTGTAGACAGAGTGTAAGTTTTAGGCCTCTGTACCAACAAAAATGACCTTATTGCAAAAGATGGAGAAATGCAAGGTAGGGAAAGGAAAAATGAGGAAAAGGGTCAATGTTAACATATCCTTCACTTTTCCATTTACAAATTTTGACATGACTACAGTCTTTTAAAAGTTCAATAAATGTTTATATCTTGGAATGAAATATTATTCAGATAATTTTTCTTTACAGATACATTGTGACATTTAGCATTTTTCAGATTCCAAATGGCATCACACTCTTTAAGTCTGCACGTTTTTAATGCCTTCAATACTTCTAAAAATTTAAAAGACTAAGCACAAGATCAATTGAAGTAATCATTGTTTTCATATGAATACATGTCACAGCGCAACTTTTTGCACCTTGGTTTTTTAATTGTTTCACAAAAATAATATAAGTTTCAAAAGCAAGAGAGTATTAATTAATTGGTTAATTGATTAATTAATTGGTTAATTAATTGATTGATATTACAGTTTATCTTTCTATGTGCAGGTAAAATACCCAAGATACAAGAACAAATATGAGCACTAAAGCTTTGCAGCCAAAAGGAAACTTGGGGAGGCAAATGAAAGTTGCCTTCAACTCAGTCCCCATTTGTAGTTCCCTTTTATTTTTTAATTTGATCTTATCCTCTGTAGCATCAAAATTTATTTTAAAAAATATTTTAAACTCCATTTTATGGCAGACATTTTATTACCAAAAGAGGAATTATACCACATTATTCTGCTTTTGAGAAACTAAGAAAGGAGACTTCAGACAAACAATTATGGTTTATTATCAAATTAAATATAAAAAATGTCAGAGGCCATTAAGACAAAATAAACATAAATTCTGCAAATGGAGGGTAATAAATGGGTGGGAGTTGTAATCTCTGCTGAGCCTTGAAAAAGGTAAATAAAAATGAGAGAAAATAATCAAGGGATAGGGATTCTCTATCATCACACTTTCTAATAATCAGCTAAGATTGTTGCCATGGAACACTGTGAGGTTAGTGACATTTATCAGAGTTCACACTATCATTTCACTTCTTTATGCTCAAATACATTATCTGGTTACCTCCTTTTCCCCATTCTCCTATGAATGCTTCCACTGGAGTCCATTCAATCCATTCTGGATGGACCTGCAGAAGCGATCTTCTTAAAATTGTAATTTAGATTATGTCACTCCCTGGCATAAGGTGACTCAAATCCATATTGCATTATAGTTGTGAATATGGCCTACTCAAAAACAAGATGAAACCCTTCAATCTATCCACAGTATATAAAAATTAAAACTATGCAACCTTCTGAATTACAATTCCAGATATAGGAGAGACATGTGAAGGTCCATGCACCGCACAGAAAAAAAGCCAGGCTCACAATATGTTCCTAGTCACTGAAGAAACCCTTCAGCACCCATAAACTAGGACCATAAAACATCTTAAACTAAAACTGAGCCATAGAGTCATGGCTTTTATGGATATTGATTGCACAGTACACTGAGAGGAAAAGAGAATACCATTGAGCCTTGGCTTAGGACAGGTTACTTGAGTTGTGAGATCCCCCTGGTTACCTCTGAACAACAGTGTCAAACTGTGGGGTGCAGAGTTGAGTGAGAAAATCATAAAATCACAAGTTGGAGAGAAGTAGGCACTGATTAAAAACAAACAAACAAACAAACAAAAATCTAAACTAAACAAAGAAAATGTGCAAACTAAAACCTTTTATAATGAGCAGGGAGCTGGCAAATAAAGATTACAAAGCAAGCAAGGGAAAAATTTGATAAAAAACAAAAAGACATGCAGATGGCAAACAGTTACATGAAAAGATGCTGAACATCATTCATCATCAGGGAAATGTAAATCAAAACGATGATAAGCTACCACTTCATACCTGCCAGAATGGCTAAACTTAACAACACAAGAAACAACAGATATTGGCAAGGATGTGGAGAAGTAGGAAGTCTCTTACATTGTTGGTGGCTATGCAAACTGATTCAGCCACTCTGGAGAATGGTATGGAGGTTGCTCAAAAAGTTAAAAATAGTACTAACCTACAATCCAGCAATTGTACTACTAAGTATTTACCCAAAGGATAAAAACAAACAAACAAAATAAAACAAAACAAAAAACCAGATTCAAAGGGGCACATGCATCCCAAAGTTTATAACAACATTATCCACAATAACCAAACTACGGAGAAAGACCAAATAATTGAATAAAGAATATATATAGATATATTCTCTCTATATATTCTATAGAAGATATATATATATCTTCTATAATATATAATATATATAGAATATATATATTCTATATATATTCTATATATATTCTATATATATTCTATCTATATTCTATATATATTATATATATATATTCTATATATATTCTATCTATATTCTATATATATTATATATATATATATTCTATATATATTCTATATATATTCTATCTATATTCTATATATATTATATATATATATATATATATTATATATAGAATATATATTATATATTATAGAAGATATATATATATCTTCTATAGAATATATAGAGAGAATATATCTATATATATAAATAATAGAATATTATACAACTATTAAAAAGAATGAAATCTTGCCATTTGCAAGGATGTAGACAGAAATCGAATGTATTAAGCAAAACAAGTCATAGAAAGACAAATGCCATATGATTTCATTCATATGTGGAACTTAAAAAAACAAAACAAATGAACATAGGGGTGTGGAAAAAGAAGGAGGGAGAAAAGGAAACAAATCATCAAAGACTTAACTAGAGAGAGCAAACTGAGGGTTGATGGAGGGAAGTAGGTAGATGGACTAAATGGATGGATGTTAAGAAGGGCTCTTGTTGTGATGAGCACTGGGTGTTATATGTAAGTGATGAATCACTAAATTCTATGCTTGAAACAAATTTTACCATATATGTTAACTAACATGATTTTAAATAAAAGCTTGATATTTTTTAAAAAAGTTTTTAAAAGCCCTCATTGTTAATGAAATAAACTTAAGAAATTTTTCAATAGCAGGGAATCTGAAAATAATTTCAAAATAAGTGCATTCAAATTTCTTAAAAAGAAAAACAGGTGAGTAAAATGCTTAAAGGGCACATGATGACAGAAATAAGGAAACCAAGGTAAGAAACCAGGTGAAAATTCCTTATAAAGGAAAATAAGAAAGATGTCGTAACTGCCATGGGAGGAGAGGGAAGAGTTCCTCAATTAGATCAATTCTAGATTAATCTTACTCAAAAGAATCTGTCATTTGGATATATTTAACAATTCAGAACATAACAAGAATCTCCTTCTTGGTTCGTATGTCCGAACCTAAAATGGAATAGCAAAGATTAGATGTTCCTCAGAAATGGGTCTGAGAGTTTGAGTACGTAAAATTTTTAATGCTTAATGTGACAGGTTTCAGCCTTGCAATATTGCTTTTAAAGACCAGGTTCTTGGGAATATAGAAACATACTGCTAATTGAAGACCGGCCCAGGTATTTCATGCTCCTACAAAAATCTCAGCTCTGCAGTCAGCCTTAGCAGAACGTTTATTACTATAACTCAGAACCTAGGGTATTGAGAATCCATTTCCTGATTTGGAATTACCTATGGGGATTTTCATTTTTTAAATTATTTTTTAAAATTCTCTCAGCAATAGAATGACATTTTGTTCTTAAATATTTTTCCTATTTTCCACCATTCTTTTTTTTTTTTTTTTTAAAGATTTTATTTTATTTATTTGACAGAGAGAGATCACAAGCAGGCAAAGAGAGAGAGAGGAGGAAGCAGGCTCCCTGCGGAGCAGAGAGCCCGATGCGGGACTCGATCCCACGACCCTGAGATCATGACCTGAGCCGAAGGCAGCGGCTTAACCCACTGAGCCACCCAGGCGCCCTATTTTCCACCATTCTTGATTTTAATATATAACCTGCCTGAAATTCTTCTGTTTTAATAATAAATACCTTCCTAACATTTCAATGTCTATCACTAAAATATATTTCAGGTAATAGAAATTATACTTTTGTTAAACAATGCAAATCAAGTATCTAGCATACAATAGGTGCTCAATAATGATTCGTTATAAAAAGAAGTGGGTCTTTTTTGTGGTTCTTTTCCTTTCCCCTAACCCTTTGGTATATCTGTTTCTCAATTCACACATGTTTATACTGAACTATCTGAATACTTTTTGTCTCTTAATTCATTTGCAGAAAGTCTGTTACTTCCTTGTTTAACTGAAGTGAGTCATTCAAGTGAACAATCAAATATTTCATTCAGGCTTTAGGCAATGCAGTCCTAATGTAGAAATAGTAGGAGATGGTAGACTTAGTACAGCAAGTCCCATCTACCCCAAGTTTACTCACTCATGAATAGTGACTTCTGCTAATCCAGTATATTTCATTCATCTAGAATGAACAGGAACATTCCTTGATGAATATAGAAATCTAGCTAATTCCTACCACTTCCCTTTCTA
The DNA here is from genome assembly GCF_020171115.1 of Neogale vison. Lineage (NCBI taxonomy): Eukaryota > Metazoa > Chordata > Mammalia > Carnivora > Mustelidae > Neogale > Neogale vison. Next base: position 295,158,648 of record NC_058091.1, read on the forward strand.
CTCTCATTCTACCGGTGAAAGAAAAGGTCTAAAAGGGTGACTAATACATGATTGACTGTATAAATTATCATCTAAACAGGGACACTTTTCAAAGGGAGAATAAAATTAAATGAAATAATCTAATTTTAAAATATTTTTGTTTTGCCAAAATATTATTTTATAAATTGGAGGATATAGTAAATATTTATATTACAACATATTAAAACAGTTATTTCTAAAACAAACACAACTTTGTAAGTAAACAAAATAATAATAATAATACATCATCATTAATATAATAATTACATTACTTTACTAGTATAAGCAACAAATGAAGGATAAAATGAACAAAGGAAGTACTGTGCATATTCATTTATGTGAACTGGTTTCTTATTCCTGGTTGTCTTTAAAAGCTTGTTATATTTTTTGATCAATCTATTTTTCAAATATGATCATATTATTTTGTGTAAAAGCATCAGCAATCATCTTCAGATTTGTATTTTATTGTTGCAAAATTTGAAATTGAGACAATCCTTTAAACCATAATATTTTTCATTGAAAAAGTAATTTCTCTAAAAGTGCTGAGCTGAAAACAAATTCTACTAATGGAGTATTTTCTTAAAGCTATTTTTTCCCTACATTTGAATGTGTAAATATTTACATTCTAGCCTTTTCCCAGATGCTGCAGTTTTTTCTGAATGCAGAGTGTCTTTCCTTGACAAACATTTCATAAAATGAAGTTCATTGAATAAGTTATCTCTATTTATGGCTATTAACAAGGTTTTTACTAGAGTCAGAGGCTGAAAAATGTCAAAGCCTTTCTCAGTTTTATTCCATTTTGGTACAGCATATCCACTGATACAATTTAAAAATGTGTGTTCATAAAATTATTATTCCAACAAGTTGAGAGTTTCAATATTCACAATTAATCCACAAACAACAGTTTAGTTCTCCTCATTTAATGTTTGTAGAAACTCTCTTACTTTTATAACATTAATTGCAAATGTCTTCTGGTTGAAATATTTGTTTTCAATAAGTGCGAGTCACTAAACACTTCAAGAACTGTGTTTTTTAGCTGTTTTAATTGTAGAGTGTTTTACTATTTCACTAATATTTTCGATCGATATTAAACAAATTACAAGCAAAAACTATCCACTACCATTATAGCACGTAGAGTGATTTACAACAGAATTCTTCAAGAGTTCGAGCATTTCTCAAATCTGATTAGTGACAGGAAATAAAAAGAAAAGAGTAAGTACATTTGCAACAAGTTGAAAGTGAAATCTAAATTTCTGTTAAGTGAGCAAACACAATGATACCTCCTGCTCCATGTTACATATGTATACAAATAGAGCTCAGAACTCAATAGAAGTGAAGTCACTTTAGAACAGTAGTCATTTGATCTAGATGTAATGTCAGGCTTCAAAAATGATATGCACAGACATTTTTTATAGATACCTGTGATAACTCCTTATCGGAAGAGACAATCTTAAAATAACCAAGTTATCATTCCCTCCCTCCAGAGATTTGTTTCTTCTGGTTTCATATGGTCCAGGCTCTTCTTACAGCTTCCATAATGGATGCAAATATCGATATTTTTTTCAAGTTACATATTTGTCATCAAGTTTCTTGAGATATTGAAATCCAATGTTTATTTTTTCATTAAACGCACAATTTTCCCTGGAAGAAAAGTTTCTATTATGTTTCATCTGAAAAGGGTTGAAGAAGAAAAGAGAGTGTTGTGTTATAAAAAGAAAAACTTGGGGCGCTTGGGTGGCTCAGATCATGATCTCAGGGTGCTGGGATCAAGCCCTACATTGGGCTCTCTGCTCAGCGGGGAGCCTGCTTCCCCCTCTCTCTCTGCATGCCTCTCTCTCTACTTGTGATTTCTCTCTCTGGCAAAATAAATAAATAAAATCTTAAAAAATAATAATAATAAAAGAAAAAGAAAGAAAAACCTGAAAACACACTAAACTAAATAAGTTAAGACACCAAATATAAACCAGAGCTGTCACAAACAGAATATCATCATCATTTAACTATATAGCATATATCCTATGATCTCCACCTTGTGAAGTCCCACCTTAGTCCCTAAGCATTGATCAATGCCTGCTTGCCCTCTTGTCCCACATTCTGCCCCATAATCCTTCTCAACATAGGACATCGAAAGATAATGTTAAACTATCTTTGATGAGATACACACTTGACCCAGGCCACAGCTGATTCTACAAACCGTTGATAAATAAGAGTATATGATCAAAATAAGAGAAAAAGAGAGAGGGGGGATAAGAGATCTTCCATGAAAAAAAGAATGCAATCTAACAATGAATAATCCTAAACTATTCCAAGAATTTATAATGATTGCTTATTGGAGACAAGGTATAAAAAGTAAGTATGTTTCAACTGATTAAAGTGAGAAAGAAAATCTAAAATATGAATAAATTAGAAGGTACCATAAAAATTCAGATTGTGAAAAGCAATGCATAGAATTTATAATTACTATGGTGAGCTTACAATTACTGTTGAAACATTTAGTAACTGAATTTGAAAACACAATGAAACATTTACAGATTAGCTCTTCTTTTGGAAAATGTATTGAAGATCACCAGTAACCTGCCGCACAATGAACTGCATATATCTGACCAACTTTCAAACATTGTAGCAAGAAATGCTCTCCTTACTCTTGTTGGATGGGTTAATTGATTGTTGTATAACGAATGAGGATGATTATATCAACTAATTTTTTAAAGATTACTATTCAGACTTCACTTATAATTTATTACATTAACTGCTTTTCTAGTCTGTTATCTTGTTTCAGCACAAGAAATACAAACTAAATGCTAATTATTGCTCAGTTGAAGAGGTGAATCTTTTTTCTTTTGAAGAAATAATCTTGAAGAAAAATAATTTCATGAAAGTCACATATGTCTTCAAAATCAAAAGTAAAGTTTAAATGAAATCTCCGTGTTTAGAAAAAAAAATTCTTCCAAATTGATTATCTGTTCATTATATGTAATATACATATATGTAATGTATACATATATATGTAATGTGTATATATATGTGTATATATATATATGGAGAGATTAATATTTCAATGGAAACATGCCTCACTCCAACAGTCTACATAGTCGGCCTTAGAGAATTGTGAAGGACAAAGCAATAAAGCCATCTGAACTAGGAGGAGAAGTGAACATTAGAAAATAATTTCAGAAACAAAATTTGAGATTATTCCAGACATTTGGTTTTATTACATTCTCATATTATCTTCTTAAGATGCTTGATAATATTTCCAAAAATACAATCTTATGTAGTATTTTACTTTTTTAGGTAAATACCTTAATATATTTATCTGCTTGGAAGAGTACTGTACTTTGAAATATACTATCTTTACTCTCCAGAAAGGTGCCCCCAAAGTCTCACTATGTGTATGCATGACTCAGACTACAATTAAAAGTAGTCTACTAAAAGAAAACCTCATTGTCTCTGTTCCCTAGAATAGTTGAATTAACTACTTTAAATTTAACAGGGGTTAATGTAAAGAACTTTTTGTGTTATTGCAAAAATTAAATTAAGCAAGTACTAAATGGCTGAATTTTTTAAAAATAGAGGAAATAGTAATCTCTGACTCAAAGACATATATATTTATATGTCTATATAATTTTAGTATTTAGAATTGATTAACATAGTTAAGTGGAAAGCATGGTAAATATAAGCTGAAAAGACCATTGCTGATTTTTGCTGAAACAGAAGGCACTAAAAATAATTAATCATTCCCTTATACAAGAGGAAGGATTTGGATTAAAGTTATAATTGGCACGGTAACAGTTTAGAACAGAGCAGAACAAAATAGCATCTGCTTACTAAGTAAAGACTACAAAGAATTACTTCTCCATTAGAGCAGAATTCAGTTAATGTTGTAGGTGACATCATACACTTCTGCTACAGAGTAATCTATGCATATCTTTTTATGTCATATAAATAAGTAAAAATGTCTATTATACCTCCAAGTGCAGGCATTATAAATAGATTTAGCAATTTACAATGTGTAGGATAAAATTGTTTTAAGAAAATTACACAGGAGATTTTTATTATTTCTATAATCAACTATCTTTTACCAAGAATAAGATATTTGGTTATGGATTTGATATATTTCTGTTTAAGTTTCAGTCGGGTGTATTACTTACTATTTATATGATTTGTACAACATTCCTTTTTGTGTGTGTGCTATGTTCCTTTTTTTTTTTCCTTTTCAGAACACTGATTAATAATTACTTATAAAGTTATCATATTACTTGGATCATAAACATAAAAACACTTATAAATTATAATGCTCTATATAAATGTAGACTTCATTTTCCCACAAAGAATGACAAGACCCAATTGTTGTTATATTACTACAAGTGATTTTCTTCAAATGTATTATATTATAATGTGCCTTGGAACATTTGGAATGTAAAAGAGGGAAATTCCATTCAAGTATCTTCATCTTTCATCAATATTTTTTTCCACAATAAAAAATAGCTTACACTGAATTTTTCCTATAATCTAATGATTATTTTGAATGGGCATTACTGACAACCAGGTTGTAAGCTGCCTGAGGAAACTATTATGGTGTTTAATTTTTCTTTAAAATTCTATCTATTTATTTGAGAGAGAAAGAAAGACAAAGAAAGAGAGAGCACGAGCAGAGGAGTGAGACAGGGGAGAGTCAGACTTCCTGCTAAACAGGGAACCTGATGCAGGGCTAGAACCCAGGACCTGAGATCATGACTTGAGCCAAAGGCAGACACTTAACTGACTGAGCTACCCAAGTTCCCGGGTTATGATGTTTCAAATTGTCAAGCCATCTAAGAAACTATAATCATTATCCTTCTATCATGGCAGGGGGAGAGTATTGCATATCTTTCGTGTATAATTATACCTAACATGATTCATTATTCCATTTGTTATTGATGTATAGCAAATTATTCCATAATTTAGCATCTTGGAACAACTGTCTTTGTGTTCACAGATTCTGGGGTCAAGAATTCTGATCAAAAGAAGAAGGAACATCTTGCTTCCATTACATATTATCTTGTGGCCTCAACTGGGAAGACTTGAAGGCTTGGGTTCTCCTGATAGCTAGGGACTAGAATCATCTGAAGGCTTATTTCACTTGAAATATTGCATTTAGGGTGGCATGACTTGAAGACCAAGATGGCACTCCAGAGTACCTGGCCTCCCCAGGTGTGCTGGACTTTCTCACAACATGGTGGGCTTTGGGACAGTTAGACTTCTTATATGTCAGCTCAAGGTTCTAGCGCTGAGAGTTCTCATGATCAAGATGGAAGAAAGATGAATTGCCTTTTATAATTAAGCCACAAAAGTCAGAGAGTATAACTCCTGCCCTACTCCTTTGGGTAAAGGAAATAAAAGTTTGCCAAAACAAATGAAAGGAAATATAGGTTCCCACCTCTCAATGGGAGATGTGTCAAAAACGTTGTACGTGTCTTTTAAAACTACCATACACATAAGTGTGTGTGTTTATGAACATATGAATATCTGTGCTTATATTACTAACTATATACACATATGTTATACAGATATATATGTTTGTGTAATTAATGATTATATTTAATAATAAGCCTCATAATTTAGTAAGGAAAGCCAATGAAAGATGTATATCTGTAGATCTTTGGGAAGTATATTTTTCACCTATGACACCCATTAAAATTGAGTGTTAAAATCAAAGCTGAAATTAGAAATGTACTAGAAAATGTGCAATCACGTTGCCCTCATGAAAATGATAGAATAGTTTAATAAGAATTTATGTGTACCAATATAAACAATAAAATTTACCTTTATCTTATATTTCTAACATTTAAATTTATTTGCACATCTTATGAAAAATATAATAGATTATAATATTCTTATATATCTTCTTAACTAATAATAATTAATGGTTGAAAGTCCACATGTCTTTAAGTGATGGGATATGAAATAAAAATATTTCAAAACCATATTCCAAGAAGCAAGGGTAGACTTGATTTGGGTTGATTTAGTTTTCATTATTCTGAGTACAGAAGCTCTCAAATGAAATCAGACATTTGATTTCACCCATAATACACTTGTCTATCTGTAGATTGGATGTGGACTCGGGATTGCTTCACCCTTTCAGAAGCTGTGAAAGTACCATTAATAAAATTCTGCTTTGCAGCATAGTATACTAGTTCACTAAAAGCAATACAGACATTTTACCTTTGATCACCCATTTCTTATCATTATATACACACACAATTTAGTGGCTTAAAAAAAAAGCTCAAATATTCGTCAAAATAAGTGATTTTAGGGTGTGTTGTCTATGTTTTTCTTTCACAATGTGTTCTCTTAATATCCTACTCAACAATTTTGGTTCTTAGATACTGGGTTTAGAAATATGAGCAATGTATTACCTTCTGACTAAATTCCTGTGATTTTCAACATATGGCATCTAACTTATATTAGATGGCAATATTTTATATGTAACCTGTATCTGGAAACAAAACTTCTTGCAGAACCATTTAGAAAATGCAGTTATTAATCTCTCTTTTTTGTGATTCAGCATCTATTTTTTAAGATGCATAGGATTTCAATTTGAACTGTAATACTATTTGTCAACTTTATCCTCGTATTCTGTTTCATTTGCTGAAGGACTATCATACCAAATGTAGAAGAATAAAGCTTCATATAATGATTTGATTATAGCTTGTTAAGAATAGACTTGTTTTCCACTCATCATTCCCTCTTCAGTTTTTCACTGAGCTGTGCTCTTTTAGAAATCTTGTGGAGTGGGAAGATGTGAGCTTATGTAAACATGCATTGAACAGCTGAACCGAAATGTTTATAGCCCCAAACAGGAGATTACTCATTGGCACTAGTACAATGCACAGACATTTTCATGCATAGTCTGTAATTGCAATATTGTATTTGAGGGAAAATGTGTTTGATAAAGAATGAAAACAACTCTACAGTTGCTCAGGAAGATAACATTAGTTAAGTTAACCAAATCAATGTTTCATCTGCTGGTTTATATTTCATCAGATTTATGAAACATTATGTTTAAAACATGCCGAAAATACTAAATTATAATTAAATGTGATATGATAAAATTAATTCTAATTTATTCAATTGAGTGTAAAGATGAGTACTGGTAAATTTGTATGTATATAATAGAATTTATACAGAGAAATTACTTGATTGCCTTGTTATTTTCTCTGTCTGTGGAAAAAAATAATATCAATTCTAATTCTACTATTCTTTAATCAATATATTCAAAATGCTTTAATATGGCTGGTAAAAAAAGTGGATTCAATGCTGTACCAATTTATGTAAAGCGATTAGATACAGTTTCTTCACAGATTGTCTTCAAGTTCATTATTCAAATTTTAGGATTTTATGTAAAATGAAAAGAGAGACTCTTGATTAATTTTTTTTAACTTTTTTTTTAACTTATATTATTAAGATGCATTTGGGAGCAGATAACAGATTCCAGGTTTCCATATTTCCACTTCGTAATTTCTCTGGTACAGTTTGTGTAGCTTTTTATTTTGTTCTAAGAGTAAAGGCAACACTTTATCAATTTTTTTCAAGCTCTGACCTGAAAGCAACATTTTCAGCTTTCAAATCAGATTTTAATAGGACTGGAAATACTATTGCCCCCCACCCCCACTCAAAACAAGATAAAAATCTCACCAACTACAAATAAATGCTTTTTTTGAAAATACTGGAGAACTCAATGTCAAACTACCTGAAATCTAAGGAAGGATGGGTCCCTGAGAACAGAAATGGAATCTGAGCATTTGCTTTTCTGAAACAAACACCTGGTCATATAATCTGGTGAGTATATTTAACAAGAAAATGTAAATAAGTTGCTAAATATAGGTTAGCATGATAGTGTAAAGTTCTAGCAGACCATAAATGAAGGGAGAATTGCATGTACTTGCAGGCTGTCCCTCCTGGAACTCCACCAGGATCTCACAAGGAAAATCAGGATGAATACTTAGAAAGTTTTTCCATGTGGTATTGACTCGATAGGGGAAGGAAGCACTTCAGAATTCCATCTATACCGATCCCATTATTATATACATATACAATCATATTGTATAATATATAGTATATATAAGATGTAATATACGTATAACATACACATGTAATTAAATATACAATATATGTGCATATTATGTATATGTTACACACACACACACACAACCCTCAATATAGGGGTAAGAAAAAGGAAAAAACAAACAAACAAACTGTAGTCTTCGGGCATTGCTGGAAACCCAATGCAGCAGGGAAAAAGAAAGAGAAATAGTGGGGAACAAAAGAAATTCTAGCCCTGGCTGGAGGTGGGGGGTGGGTGTGGGAAGAAGAAGTAATTACTACATAGGTTAAAGAGCAGAACTGTAGAGATAGAAGAAAGGATCAGGGAATATGAAGTGGCATTTTAGAAACTGCTCAATCAAAGTAACAGAAAGAAAATAAGCTAGAGACAACGAAGAACACCTTGAGAACCTGAAGGAACAATGAAAAATCTAATATTTGTGTCACTGGAGTTGCAGAAAATAAGGAGACTGATAAATCTAAAGAAATGCATGCCAAGGAACATCATAATCAAATTATTGAAAAATAAAGACAAAGAAAAAAATCTTGAGACCAACAGAAAAGATTACTTACCTGCAAGGGAAAAAAAAAAAAAAACAATTAAAATGAGATTTGCATCAGAAACCTTTGAGATGGGTGAACCATGAGAGACTATGGACTCTGAAAAACAATCTGAGGGGTTTGAAGTGGCGGGGGAGGGGGTGTGGGAGGTTGGGGTACCAGGTGGTGGGTATTATAGAGGGCACGGCTTGCATGGAGCACTGGGTGTGGTGAAAAAATAATGAATACTGTTTTTCTGAAAATAAATAAATTGGAAAAAAAAAAGAAACCTTTGAGATGAGAAGCTAGTGTCACAGTATTTTTCAAGAGCTAAAGAAATAAAACTTTTAATCCAGAATCCTACACCCAGAAAAAATAAAATTCCTTCAGGAATAAAGCAGAATCTACCTCACAAACCTCAGAAAAATGCAAACTAAGATAATTTTCTACCAGTGCAACCTACCATAAAATAAATATCTCTGAAATCAAATTGATACAAAGGATTGAATACAAATTAAAGAAAAAGTTCAAATCTCCCTCAAACAATTCTGATTTATTAATGTAGAAGCAATGAGGTAATGACAAAGACTCTGTCCTTAACCATATATTAGTCAGACTCCTCTAAGGCTTTTTGAGATGAGACTGTGTCTTTGGTCTTTGTCTTCAAGAGGAAGAATCCTGCTGTCATGTGGGCAAGAATCTACCTTCCTCAATGTCTAATCATCTTCAATATCTGCTCAAATAACTCATCCCCTCGATGATATCAAATCACCCTGGCCTATCTTCAGCAAGACTCTTGTCCCCTTGGTTTAACCAGAATCTTCCATTACCCCCGACATTCCTTCTTAATACTTTTTATACACTGACACCCACACTATTCCTTGGCTATAAATCTCAACTTTCTCATTTCTGCGCAGACTTGAGACTGATTTCTTTCTTGAATAAAGCCTTCCTTATCATCTTTAACAATTGTTATAAATAATGTTTAACTGCTAATAGAAAATCAACATTAGAGCACCACAGTAATAATTGTTGTGGCTAAAGACTATTAAAACTTGTGGTCAAAAACTTTAAGGAGAAACAGAACAACTTCATAGATTTGAAGTATCTCCCTCAAAATAGTTAATGACTATGGTGATTTGTGAGTATGTCCAGACATGGAGCTTGATTCCCTTCCCCTTGAGTGTGAACTGAACTTATTGACTTGCTTCTACCAAACAGAGTTTGGAAAAAAAGTAGTAGCTTTACAATAGAGAAATCTGACAAATACCACATTTTAACTAAGTGATCAAAACACTTATGGAATGAGTCACCATGTACTTTCTGATACAATGTGATGAGAACACCACTTCTATGATATTCAGATATATCCAAATAGAATGATGGTGTCTCTAAGTTGTTTGGGATCCATCAAAAGTGTCTAGGTAAAAATAATAACAATTTTTAAAACGTTGCAGGGGAGAGAAGCTGTAACAAATTAAAGTAAGTTAAAGTAATATGATGTCTAAATGCAGCATAATTGTGCTAGATTGTATTCTGGAGGTGGAAAAATAAACAGTGTAAAAACTAGAGAAATGAACATAGCTTATAATTTGGTTGTTATTGTACTTTGTACCGAAGTTAATTACTGAATTTTGATAATAAAGAAAATATATAAAATCAAGGAGGAAATTCAAACAAGATAAATTGGTGCCAGGATACATTGGAAGATTTTAACCTTAATGGAAGCTGAGTGAAGGATACACAGGAACTTTCTGTGTTGTATTGGCTCTTCTTCTGAAATACATTATTTCCAAATTATAAAAGTTTTTAAAAATCCCAAGTTGAACATCTTTGATATTTCCAGCTCCAACAATTCTCCTTCAAGATATTCTATCTGGAGGCACCTGGTTGGCTTAGTTTGTTAAGTGTCTGCCTTTGACTGGGGTCGTGCTTCCTGGATTCTGGGATCTAGTCCCACATCAGGCTGCTTCTACCTCTACCTCTGCCTCTCCCTTGATTGTGTACTCTCCCTCTCTCTCTAGCTCTCTGTCTCCCAAATAAATAAATAAGATCTTTAAAATTTTTTTTAAAAAGTTCTATCTGATCCTTGCTTTTACTACATTTCCAGTTAGCTGTGAATTGTTTTGTGATATCAGTAAAAAATACAACCCCCAAATATGCACATATAAGCAAAATATACTTTTTGAAATATTTAAACTTAAAAGGCACATTCACAAATTTACATTCATTCTTTAATGCAATCCTTTATATGAATTTAAGCATGGATGAGTAAATAATGAAAATACTCTGCATCATCATAGAAAAATTGTTCCTGACAGCACCGTCTCTCACCTAAAGGAATATTTTCATGCACATAAAATTATTCCTTCAGTGACGACTTCCTAATTCTATTAATAGGAACAAATTTTTTTTTGCTTTTAACCTCCCTTTGGGAAGATATCCTCCGCTATGTGACTGTGCTTCAGTAACAGCGCTTTCCACTTTTCACAATCAATGGCTTATGTATTAGATTATATTTCCATACGTATATTAGATTTTAAGGCTTATGTATTTGAGAGAGAGTGAGAGCACATGCACATGCATGGGGAGAGCAGTAAGGGGAGAGGGAGAGAGAACTCAAGCAAACTCTGTGCTATCTGTGAGAACCTAACACAGGGCTCGATCTCCTGACCCTGAGATAGCCCTGAGCCAAAACCAAGAGTCAGATGCTTAACCAACTGGCCACTGAGGTACCCCAACAATTAAGTTATTTTTATATTCCTTCAAATAATCCAAGGATTTGGCATAGAGCTTTGTTCTACATCCTTGTGATCTTCATGAGGAAAATTCCACCTACTTAACTGCCCTTGAAGGTGTTTTTCTTCTTCTTTTTTTTAAGATTTTATTTATTTATTTGACAGAGATCACAAATAGCAGAGAGGCAGGCACAGAGAGAGGTGGGAAGCAGGCTCCCTGTTGAGCAGAGAACCCAAGGCAGGACTCAATCCCAGGACCCTGAAGTCATGACCTGAGCCAAAGGCAAAGGCTTAAACCACTGACTCACCCAGGTGCCCGAAAGTGTTTTTATTCTTTTGATCAACACTATCTTCTAAATCATAGGCTTGTATTTTTCTTGTACTTTACGCATGGAGGTACAAATTTATTAAATCAAAATTAAGATTTTGAATTTATAGATAAAGAAACTCCAAATCACTACAAGTCAGCCAGATAGCATCATTTTTATCTGGAAGTTTAAAGGTGATTTGGAAAGACTAAATTTTTACATCTTCCCATGCCTGGTTGCTACTCTACAAAATCAGTAATGAGTTAGTCCATTCTCTTTTAATATTACCATTCTTTATTGTTATCCTATCCAATTAACTTGTGCTTATCCCTACTTTCTCTCTCATCATCATAAACAGCAGGTACTCAAATTATCGAAGTCTATACCTTTTAAAGTCTCAATCCAGATTCACTTCTCATGAAAAAATTTCCTTGAAGATCACAGCTTCCATTAAATTCACTTTATTTGAATTACTAAAATACAAAGAAGAAGAAATAAAAAAGGTAAAATTTAATTATTTACTCTGTGTGAGATGTAATGATGTTTTACTATCTTATTAATTATATTCATCCTGTAATACGGGTACGATTAATGTACCTTTGAAGGAAAATTTCAAATACTAATCACTCATATAATGCTTTTAGTCCATGCTCTTTTATTAGGAATTTTTTTCATATTATATAATCTCTTTCTCTTTCAAATTCTCTGGCTGCTAATGATATGCATAACATATATACAAACAGTACTATTTAGAATTAGTAAGAACTCAACATAATTTGGATTATGATTTAAGGATAGCAAATGAGCAATGAAGAGTGTTACAGATTGTTCCCAGCACAAATGAAGATGTTAGAGAAATTATTAGACTTGCAAGCACTGATAGATTCTGTTAAATTTATATCACTGTTGCCTTGATGTTTTAATATAATTCTATTTTGCTTGCCATCTCTGTAGATAATTAGCCTATAACAAATGTTCCCTAACCTCCACAATCTATATTCACCTTTAACAAAAGAATGTTAAATTGAAGCATGATTCAGTGAAGTATTAATAATTTCTTCTTCTTCTTTTTTTCTTTTTTTTAAACATAGATGACTTCATAATCTTGATTAGGTCAGCTGTGATTACTTTTACCCCTCAACACATGGGTCAGTTCTTATTTTCACTGTTGATTTACTCGATGGATGAAAAGAAAATTGGGTCATGCTGTATTTTCTGGCTTATCTTCATGGGCAATCTCTTATATTGATTAGCCCCCAGGAGAACAGCATCCTAAAACTCTTTGCAGGAGGACATGGCACTTTAGTTAACACCCATGGTACAACTGAGGATAATGGGGAAGCTTGCTTAGTAGAGAAAGTAAAACTATCGTTGCCTTGGCAACCAGGGATAATTTGTGTCTATTCTCCATGTGACTTTCTTGGTATGTGTAAAATTTCACTCTGAGATTAATGATTTTTCCTTCATCAAATTGATTTTTCAGAAGTATGCCCCTTGGAGATGCTGAAGACATTAGTCTTATCTACCAAATGAATTACAGTTAAGAATCTGTTTTATTCCCTATCTGAACTTCTGTTTCAGACAGCAAGATCTTTGCACTTACCTTTAAACTTGTAAAACAACTGTACACCCTTATAAAGAGGAAACTCATTTTCTATGTTCTGAACATGATTTGGGGTTACATGGGAGTTGGCCTACACGTGCCAGCCCTTCCACATAATGTAAAGGCCACAGATCTGGGCTAACCTAGAGAAGCCTGATGGAACCTCTTATCTTTTTTAGTGCTTTATATAAATACAATATATTGGGGGAGTATAGCATGCAGAAATTCAGAATATTAAATTATACCTATATTTCCCTTGAGTTTCCCTATACATTTTACTGATATGTATAGCCTATGATTTTATAGGACCCCTTCACGGGAGTAAGAATTATGTCCTTTTTCCAATCCTTGCTTCCCTTTTACTGCTATTATTGCTATAGTCTTTTTATTTCTTATTAAAAAAACACACACACACACACAATTCCTCACAAAAAGACGTTCTTGATTTTAACTTTTGCTTTGAAAGCACAGAATTGAGTGGATATCCTAAAGGACAGTGATGAACAATTTATTCTCCTAAAAGAGTTGTTCCACAGGATGGAAAGGCATAATATAAACATTTCACAATTTTCTAGAATTATTCAGAAGACTTGTATATCTAGATTGACCTTCACAAGGGGCAGATCATTACCAGGTGCTAACAGGTAGATATATCATTAACCTGCAGGTTATAGTGGAAAGTTTGAGAATAGTCAGATATGGAAGAGAATGAGAATACACATATATATAAAATATAACATATATATTTATATATATGTAAAATATAGCATATATATATTTGAAGAAAGAACTAACAGAATTTTTGTTCAGTTAGGTTCAATGGAAAGAAAAAAAGAAAGAGAGAAAAAAAAAGAAAAAAAGAAAGAGAGAAGGAAAGAAATAAAGGAAGAAAGAAGAAATAGAAGAAAGAAAGAGTAGAAAGAAATACTTCTCTTTCTGGCATTTCTAACTATGTGTATTAGAGAGAATACAAAAATAATAGGTAGAGGAGTTATAAGTAGGCAAACTTCAAAAGTGCAATTATTTAGTATGTTATGTTTACATGACTAGGAGTTATCATATAGGCAATGACAAATAGGTAGTGTAATATACAAGTTTGGACTGATGTGGAAGATTTTTTTCCTGAATATATAAAATTGGTGACTTATGGAATATAGAATCTGTACTATAGATCCATCATGATGTAATCAGGGGAATAAGGTAGACTGTGAATAGGTCCTGATAATAACCCTTGAGGGATGTGAAGAAGTTTAGTTAGTTTGTGTCCATTTAATTAATAGTGAGCCTTAGAATTAATGTACAAATAAAAGTCAGTTTAATATGAATATTTCAGGTGAGAAAAATGTAAAACTATAATATAATCTATATTAAGTCAATTTGTCTTTAATACTGATATTTAAATGGTGTAAGTGAGCTAAATTTGACAATACTTTGTGGCATCAAGGCCATGCTGGCATTTGCAAGTCACCTAGAGCAAAGCCCTAATATGAAAAAACTTTGAACAAGTGCACAGTGCACATATGAACACTGCACACTAATGAAACTGGGAACAATGGACCCTAAGGTAAGCTGGTGGCTTTCCAGCTCCCTGGACTAATGAGTGACAGCTGCAAAAGTATAACTTAAAGCATATATACAATATGGCTTTCTCTTTGTCACTACCTTGAGCAAAGAAAATGGTAACAATTCTCAGCCTTTGAAAGATGACCTATCTTAGCAAGACAGACCAGCATGGAGTATCTGAGATGATTTTAGATAAGTATGTGTTTTATCACAAAATAATATTATAGTTATTCTAAGCATTTGCAAAGGGTGTTCTCGAAACAATGGTAAACTAAACTGAATAAGGTTTGGCTTAAATTGCATCCCAGATACTAAGGTTCAAATAAATACAAATTCATCATCATAAAGTTCCTAGACTTTCTAATCAAACTGATGATGGATTTTCTCCTAAGCAACTTTGATATATATCCATCGATATGATGTATTTACTCTATGTTATTCACATTTATTTTTGTTCATCTCTACTGTTATCCTGTTTAGACCTATAAACATTCCTAGAGAGGCTTTTATTATATGTTTATATTTCTGCTACTTTTTAAAAATTTTTTTATTTGAATTCAATTAGCCAACATATAGCATATCATTAGTTTCAGGTGTAGAGTTCAATAATTCATCAGTTGTGTATAATATCCAGTACTCATCACATCACATGACCTCCTTAATGTCTATCACCAAGTTACCACATCCCTCCACCCACCTCTCCTCCAAAAACCCTCAATTTCTTTCCTATAGTTAAGAGTCTCTCATGGTTTTTCTCCCTCTCTGAGGGAGAAACCCATTCAGTTTTCCCTCCCTTTCCTTACAATCTTCTGTGCTTTTTCTCATATTCCACATATGAATAAAACCATATGATAATTGTCCTTCTCTGATTGACTTATTTGCTCAGCATAATACCCTCCAGTTCCATCCACAATGATGTACAATGTAAGGGTTCAACCTCTGTGATGGGTGAGAAATATACCATTGAATATATATGCCTCACCTTCTTTACCCATTCATCTGTTAATGGACATCTTGGCCTTTTCTACAGTTTGGCTATTGTGGACATTTGCTGCTATAAACATTGGGATGCAGGTGCTCCTTCAGACCAATACATCTCTATCTTCGGGATAAATGCCTAGCAGTGAAATTGCTGGGTCAAAGGGTAGCTCTATTTTTAACTTCTTGAGGAACTTCCATACTTTTTCCAGAGGGGCTACACCAGCTTGCATTCCTACCAACAGTGTAAGAGGTTTCCCTTTTCTCCATATCTTTGCCAGCATTTGTTTTTTCCTGACTTCTTAACTTAAGCCAGTTAGACTGGTGGATACAGTGGTTTCTCACTGTGATTTTGATTTGTATTTCCCTGATGCCAGGTGGTGTGGAGCATTTTTTCACGTGTCTATTGGCTATTTGTATGTCTTCTTTGGAGAAATGTCTGTTCACGTCTTCTTCCAATTTCTTAATAGGATAGTTTTTTTTTTTTTGGGGTATTGAATTTGATTAGTTCTTTATAGTCTTAGATACTAGTTCTTTATCTGATATATTCGCAAATATATTCTCTCATTCCATAGGTTTCCTTTTAGGTTTTTTTTTTATTATTATTATTTCCTTTGCTATCCAGAAGACTTTCATTTTGATGAAGTCACAATACTTCATTTCTGCTTTTGTTTCCTTTGCCTTTGGAGACATATCTAGCAAGAAGCTGCAGCAGCTGAGATCACAGAAATTGCTGACTGTGTTTTCCTCTAGGATTTTGATGGATTCCTGTCTTACATTGAGGTCTTTCATCCATTTTGAGTTTATCTTTGTGTATGATGTAAGAAAATGATACAGTTTCATTCTTCTGCATGTGATTGTTCAATTTTCCCAACACCATTTGTTGAATGGTGAAGGATATTTGTTGAATATCCTTTTCCCATTGGATATTCCTTCCTGCTTTGTTGAAGATTAGCTGACCATAGAGTTGAGAGTCTATTTCTGGGCTCTCTATTCTGTTCCATTGATCTATGTGTCTGTTTTTTGTGCCAGCATCATGCTGTTTTGATGATTATTTGTAAGAAAGCTTGAAGTCCAGCTTTGTGAAGCCATCAGTTTTCTTTTTCAACATCCCTCTGGCTATTCAGGGTCTTTTCTGGTTCCATATAAGTTTTAGAATTACTTTTTCCAGCTCTGTGAAAAATGTCAATGGTATTTTGATAAAGATTGCTTTGAAGGTGTAGATTGCTCTGAGTGGCTCAGTTGGTTAAGTGCCTGAATCTTGGTTTTGGCTCAGGTCATGATCTCAAGGTCATAAGACCAGACCCATGTCAGGCTCTTTGCTCAGTGTGAAGTTTGCTTGAGATTCTCTTTCTTCCTCCCCCTCTACCCCTCCCCTTACTCTCTCTCTGTCTTTCTCTCTATCTCTAAAACAAATAAATCTTTAAAAAAATCAATGTTACATTTTTTGATATTTTCCTATTTTAATGCACTTATCATCCATCATTTATATGTTGAAGTCTAGTCATGTATATAAACAAAATTTATGACATATTCAATTTACCATTCAGCAGGTCTTAGAATTAACATCACACAAGTAAAAGTGTATAAGAAGACTAACTTTCAACCACAACCTACACAAGAATTAATCACCTGGTTTCAAACAAAATGCTTCCAGTAATGGTTAACTCGTCACCTCATCATAGAATTTGGAATGTATCTCTATTCTTTATGGATAAAATTATATATATATATATATATATATATATATATATTAGTTTGAGGAGGAAACTGTAAAGCTATGAATTTCAAATGTCTACCTTCATAGGTCAGATTTCTCTTATATAGGAAAGGATTTTGTTTAATAAATTAAAGATAATGTACAACTGAAAAATTTCAGTATATCCTAAATAATTTATTCTTATGTGCCATGATCATAAGTACTACACTGCTTTACTTGTTATTCTGCAAGAAGAATATGTTTGTTATTACTACTGTATTTTGACAGCAAAATTAATTTTATGTTTTTGGAAGTTCATATTAATTACTTATTAATTATGCTTTAACTACCTTAAAAAGGTTAACTCCTAACTGATTTGTTTTGGATTGTAAGACCATTAAAACTTGTAAATACTTTATTAATATTGCTCTTCAGCATCATCCATATTTGTTTAAAGAATTAAACTAACAGAAAAATATGTTAATGAGAATAGGGAAGGGCAAATAATTCAAGCCTATTTTTAATCAGATATTTGCAACCCTTATTATTTTTCTTATTTTTATAAAGCCGCATTTTTCTTCCTTTGATTGGAAGAAATAATGGAAAATGGAGTGAACCATTATGCCATTCTCTATGGATAGGCCACTTTCTGTTGAAAATGTAGTTCTCTGAATTTGATATGGGTAATTTATAAATAATAAGATCATAAACTTAAATTGTTCCAGTTAATTTCTCTCACACTCTAATTTTAGGAATTTGCAGTAAAAATATAAAAACAATTTATAATAAAACATTTTATAGTTAGATTGTACCTCTGTTCATCTACTACTATGTTTGTTATTGTATTGTTTGAAAACCCATTTAGATTTCAATGTGCAATTAAAGACCTTAAAATGTAATAGTGCTCTGGAGATCAAACGCTACAGCTCACTAGACAATATGTGAATTTCCTTAATGGCCATTTACATATGACTCATCAACTGTTACTTGCTACCTGCTCCAGGAACTGGAGACTCTTTTCTGGATTACCTAGCTGATGCAATCAATAATCAGGATATTCTAATAATTATAAAAAATTATATACATATTTTTTATCATTTTTACCTAAAAGATTTTTTGTGCCCTGGGACACTCAATAAATAAGCATGTTGGTATTCCCTAGCAAAATAGTAAAATAGTTAATGATAGCTACTTTGTTTCTTTGGGAAAAAAAAGTCTATTGAAGTGATGTTTCATTAAATCCAAATATATATTTACACAGGACTTTAAGATTTGTAATTTTGAATTTCCATAGGGGAAATCATAATCACTTTAATGTATTAAATGCATTACATAATCAATTTAATGTAATTTGTTGTTATTTTTAAAAACATACAAGGATTCTATACAAATAGCTAATTAATAGTAATACTGCTTGCCACCTGGGTACTTTAAAATCCATTTTTTCTTTTTTTTTTTTTTTTTTTTTTTTTTTTAAAGATTTTGTTTATTTATTTGACAGAGTAGGCAGAAAGAGAGAGAGAGGGAAGCAGGCTCCCTGCTGAGCAGAGAGCCCGATGCGGGCCTCGATCCCAGGACCCTGGGATCATGACCTGAGCCGAAGGCAGAGGCTTTAACCCACTGAGCCACCCAGGCGCCCAAAATCCATTTTTTCATTACCTATGAGGTATGTCATTAAAATTTCAAAATTTAGTAAGATAATAAAAAAAGGAGGCAAGCAGAGAAGATGGAATGAAACCACTTGTAATCAGTAAAATGAAGAACCTTAATCTAAACTTTGTTTTATTAAATTAAATCCATGTTGAGTCTTCTACACATTTAAACTGATTTTAATATTTTACATAATGTTAAAGACAAGGAAAGAAATTCAGACAATAGGAAACCGGCTTGAATAGATCCCGAAGCAACTTGCATTGAAACTTGAAGACTCATGACTCTCCTGGAAGACCCTGGACTTCTCTGCTGCCATGCTTATGACAACATTAGGCGAGAAACAAGGAAAAGCAATGTCACACTGTATCACCCACAGAGAAATAACGAGAGTTGATGGAAGAAGCAATGGGTTATAGGTTACCAGAGATCTCTCAAGCCCATGGACTCAAGATAAGGTTTTCATAAAAAATAAAAATATTCCACGTTTTAACCTCATTGTCTGTGATACAAACTTATCACTTGATCCTTCCCATTAGAGTAATTTCCTCAGTTCAAATTTTGCTCCAATCTTGACTGAAATATATGCAATCACACCAAAAAGACTTACATAAGCTTTGAATTGCTATTAGTGTTCCTACTATTGTAGTGTTTTAAAAGAAAACAAAGCATTGCACATTTCTCTCTGCATTTATCTAAATTTGTCTTGATTTTCATAGTCTCTCTTCCATTCACTGTCACATTATCTTTGTCTCTCAATCTGTCTCTTCACAAGAAGAATCTGGTCAACTTATTTCTCTGTAACCTGTTTTTTTCTCTTTTCCTTTTCTTAAATAAAGTATTTTTTCTGGTAAATCTCCCCTTATTCTTATATCTTACTCAAGACTTAGAAATCTAATAGTTAACTTTAATCTTATAATTTCCCTAACATGTAGTTTAAAGTCACTAAGTTTTAATAATTTATTGGTCCACTTTGCTGTTAATTATCTTATAGTTCTGAGACCTATTTTTTTAACTGTAAAGTTTGTTATTTTCCAAGAGCAGTTAAGTAAATATATCAATGTGCCTTATAAATTAAAAAATGCTACATTAATTCATGGTGCCATAGCTCTAGTTCATAGTCATAAATGATATATGAGGAATAAAAATATATTACTCCAAACACAAAGGGAGTGTTAATTGTACACATTTCTTAAATCAACCCTTTTATAGTCATAGGTCTGTTGTGTGCTTAAAGCAAATTCAGTTTAATAATGATTTTAGATTATTTCTGTTCTGATTAGTCAAGTTTTTTTTTTTTAAACAGATTATTTTTAAAGAGATTACATTGTAGAGTCTTATAATACAATTTTTGGAGTGAATATAACATCAATCTGAATTTCTAGTCTGCCATTTTTAAGTTGTGTGAGCTTAGCTAGTTACTGTTTAAACCAACTTACTTGTTACTAATAAGGTTCTCCTAGGATTCTTCTTCATTGTTATAAGGATTAAAGTATTAGAGGTGCAGTAAAGTTCGTCTTGTTCCACAGATTGCCAGGAACTATTTTTTGCTCTGTCCTCTTTTCAAACAATCTCAATTTCAAAGGAATGTCATTATGCACCTGAGCCAAAATAAACAAAATTCAAGCTAAAAATAGTTGTTATAAAGTTAAGTGAAAAGCCTAAAAAAAAAAAAAAGGAAAAACAAAGAATGTAATAAAAAATCATTTGGAATGACAATACAGTCTATAGTTTAAAGGTAAACAATGCTAGTCTCTGAAATATAAAAACTTCCCTACTTAGAATTTACTGGATAATCATCTATCCAGTTTTTCACCATTAACCCCCTTCTTCTTTTTAAAATTTAGTAAACTTTTTATTACAGATCTGTTAGGGAGATTTTATACAATAAGTCGTACATAGAATATAATGCAATTCTAATAAAGTATTTCATAAATAATACCTCTTTTATTAATGTTATCAATATTGTCATTACTATCATTATCAGAATTGTCTATTTTTTCTGGAGTGGAATTGCATACTTTTTTTTTTAAAACCTCAAATAGGTTCATAAAATTTTGCAAGGTGTTGTTAATCAGAAAACTCGCATTCAAAATAATCTGTGGAGGGAAAGGAACATTTAAACAAATAAATATACTAGCTAAATTAAGTATTAGATTGTAAACACTATCTCTCTTAAAATTTCCAGTCTTCAGATTATGAGTATCAATTTAGCTAGCTCTATTAATCAACCATTCTAGAATATTTATAGATTTTGCTTGAGAACCTTTAAAGATAGAAAACCTTTTTTTTTTCTTTTGTCTGTATAGGACAGTTATTCATTATAGTAACTGTGCTTCATAGCTAACAATAACATTAATATTGAGTCAGTCAATAAATATATATTTTAAGTCATTGGAAAAAATTTAAAAATTGTTATTCTGTATTGTATCAGGTCTGTCTGGCATGTTCTTCTATCATGCTTCAGACAAAGAAATGTCTTCTTTATCTTCCAGGACGACCATTGTGACCTCCATAAATAATTTGACTTATTATTTTAATTTGTACCATATATCTTATGTCCCCAAACATCAATACTTTCCTCTTAACTACCAATTACTTATCTTTTGGGGACATTTCACCTATTAAAAATATGTATTTTATTTTGTTTTTAATGTAATTTCCCTGAAATTTACAGTTATTTTTCAAAATGCACAATTAAACTATATTTTTCAAATAAAAGTAAATTATTTCTTATGGTGAATATTTAAAATGGGTAAGTGGCAAGTTATTTTTAAAAAGTAAGTAGATAGAAGAGAGAAGACAGAGTGACTACCTCAAATTATGAAGAAAAAGAATGGAAAACATTTGGATAGATAGAAGAAGAATTTGAGAATTTAAAAAGAAAGAGACACAAAGATACTCAAAAAAGTAGTTGTTTAAGATTTCCATAGTTCCAAAATTATTTTAAATCTTCACAGTGAAGAGAGAGATTTCAAATCAGCCAAAAATAAACAAACGTCTATTGAGAGGCTGTTTGCAACTGTCAAAAAACCAAGTTTCACTGTTTTCAAGTTTAGCAGAAGAAAAAACACATATTTTGTCAATTTTTCTGTATTATTTTCCATTGGCTCTTAAAGCTGCCCAATGATAGCAACTTTGTAGGGAGAATCTACTACATACCCTTTATCACAGACATGTTAATACCCACTATGGTCATAAGAGCATTTCCATGGAAAGGAAAAAGCAATGATCATGGTAGTTAAATTCTGATTTCAGTTCAGTTAAAGTAGAATGTAAGAACTTCTTTTTTTCTTTTTTTTTTCATCCAGCAGCAGCTGTGTCAGAATAGGAACAAATGAGAGATTTAGATATAGATTAGGAACAGTTAAAGGAATTAGTGTGATTAAAAGCTTTTATACCTAATATGCCTAGTTGCATAAAAGGCTCTGAAGTTCCTAACATCAAAGAAAATCCAGCATATAACAAATCAGGGAAATAGCACAGTGAGGGCAGTTTCTAAATAATATGCATCTCACCCTAGGGCAGGAATGAGTTAATCAGTATGATAAGAGAGGATTCAAGACAAAAAATAAGCTATTGTACTGTGTCTTCTATTATAATTATTAGTCTTTTCATTGTTAACAAGGGTTAATCACACATAATAGAGACAGTTTTCTAGGTCAATGACTACTGTGTTGTTTTATATAATTTACTTAAACTTTAGGTTAACCTTTTTTTTTTTTGCTTTCTTTTTGTTTTTCAAAAAAAAGAGGATGGTAAGAGTATAACTTTGACTTTATGAACCATCTCAGGAGTCACTGAGGCATACAATTAGAAGATAAATCGGCAGTATCATGAGTGTATATTGTTAAATTTTAACCATACCTTAATTACAAATGCCCATGAGAATGTTTTGAGTTCCCCTTCTTTAGTATGTGAAACTCTAATAATAATAACTAATACTGATACAATAACTGTAATTGTTTACTTTGTATTTGTAAAATAATATTTTGTAAACCTATAGGTTTAATTCAGTTTATTGAATACTGTACTAAAACACTCTTAGTTTGCTATAGATTCTGCAACAAAGAACCACACCCTGGATGGCTTATATAGCTAGAAGTCTTCGATCAAGGTATCAGCAGGATTGCTTTCTTGTGGTCTGTGAGAGGTGAAGGTATGTGTCTCTCACAGCATCTAGTAGCCTCCCCTTTGTAGATGGTGTTTCCTTTTTTATAACGTCAGCAGTTGTATTGGATTAGAGTCCACCCTAAAAATCTTATCTGAACAGGATCATCTGCAAAGATTTTAATTCCAAAAAAGTTCACATTCACATGTATGGAGGCAGGGGGCTAGAATTTATAAATCATTCTGGAGACATAGTTTGGCCTATAACAATAATCTTTGCCAATAAGTAACTTCAAATACTTTTTTTTTTTTTTTTTGAGTAGGAAAAAACCTTTCTGCAATGCTAACAGCCAGTAATTTGAAAAATATTCATGATTTTTTTTTTTTCAGGGATACTTTCCCACTGACCAAAATTAATTTTTTTTAAATTTTTTTAAGAAAAAATTTTAAAGAATTTTATTTATTTATTTGACAGACAGAGATCACAAATAGGCAGAGAGGCAGGCAGAGAGAGAGAGAGGAGGAAGCAGGTTCCCTGCGGAGCAGAGAGCCCAATGTGGAGCTCGACCCCAGAACCTGGGATCATGACCCAAGCTGAAGGCAGAGGCTTTAACCCACTGAGCCACACAGGTGCCCCTCAAAATAAATTTTAAAATGACCTACTAAATAATATAGACTTAAAATACAATAAGACATTCTCTAGATCTCAAATTTACAGTGTTTTAAAATGAATTAAGCTTAAATACATAAATATATAAATAACAATAGACAGAACAAGTCAAAGATTTTATAAAAGATGATGTTTGATTAATTGTTAACTAAATGTTATAGATATTAGCCATAAGAGTTAAAGAGTAGAACATGATTCTTTTTAGCTGGACTGAACAGTTAATATGATAGGTACTAAACTAGAAAGTGGAGACTGGATACATTTTAGAAAACCAAAGTAAAGTAGAAATAGAAATTAATGAATATAATATTAGAGATGAGGAAAAGGCTCTTGAATTTAGAGCAATTAAAATTAATTTAGAAAATTAATTTTCTAAATTTCTAAAATTAATGAGTATAATATTAGAGATGAGTATAATATTAGAGATGAGGAAAAGACCCTTGAATTTAGAGGGTGATGGGTTAGTCAATTCATCAAAAGTCCATTTCAGTGCAGAACATACAAAACTATGTTTCTGTTCTTTACACTGAGAAATGACTAGAAATGTAGGCTAAAGCAAAAATGAATCTCAATGCAAGAGAGAGAGGGATAGGTTAATGATGAAGCAGAAAATGTTTTAACTCGTAAAAAGTAAGTTGAAATCCATCTCTTCACATTTGAGTTGTGAGGTCTTGAAAAAGTAACATAATTTTGAGGCTTTGTTTACTTTTATATATATATATATATATATATTATATATATATATATATTCACACACACACATACTATATACATACATATAAAGGGTTAGGTAGCTAGCAAGTTTGGTTGGAGTGTTGCCCATGGAACATTAAAGTCACTTAAAAAATGACCTCATCTTTAAGGTTACAATGACTTTTTTTTTAAGTATCTGAGTATCATGTGCCCCAGGGCCTTTGCCCAAGCTATTATTCTCTTGATTTCTATCAATATTGCCCATGTTTTTTGCAAAATTGTCTTCTTTGAATTATTTAATGCTTAGTTTACATATTACCTTCTCAGAGAGCTAGACCCTAATTACCTTCTTCTCTTTTATTCATTAATCTTAGTTGAATTTCAATATACACAGATCAAAATGAATAATTACTTAATGCTTATTTATTCTTCACCTAGTCTTCTCCCAAACTAACATTTATGAGACAAAGACCAAATCATTTGTGTTCACCATTTTTACTTTAGCTTCAACAACTATATAAAAGAAATAAATATGGTTAAATGGGTGCATTTAATTTTAGTTATTATTATGTTTTTGTAGATAAAAAAATGTTTTGCTTTGTTTTTTTCCTGAGGAGCAGAGGTAGCATGAAGTTCAATAAATTATGTTCCTCATACTGTGCAATTATTTTTTTATATCAAACTCATTATCCTAACTCCAACTTTGAGAGATACTGCATTCCTAGGAAAATACAGCAAAAAATACAGTAGCAATTGCAACTTGACTCACAGTCTTAGATTAAATCTTGGTCATCATCAGGCAGCCCCTGCATATATTCAAAATGGTATCAGAATATTCACAGAAGCTTTCAAGGTACACAAACATACATACTCACAATCATAGCATTAGGGTGGTCCAAAGAAATAGAACCAATAAAATATGTATACAGATAGAAAGAGATTTATTTTAAGCAATTGACTCATATGATTGTGTGGGGTTGACAAGTCCAGATTCTGAAGGGGAGGTCAACAGTCAGGATACTCAAGAAAGAGTTGCAGTTCCAGTCCAAAGGCAGAATTTCCTCTTGCTTGGGGAGGTCCATCTTCTAGTGTATTCAGACCTTCGGTAGACTGGAAAGGTCTATCATATCATGGAGAGAAATAGGCTTTCTTCAAAGTGAACTGGTTTATGTAAAAATCTCCTCCAAAAACACCCCAATAGAACATCTAGAATAATGTTTGACCAAATATCTAGGAATAAGGGGTCAGCCAAGACGGTATATAAAATTAGCCATTGAAAACACAATCACAAAATAACAGAGAATGAGAAGCAGAATGAGAATATGAGGGAAAAAGATCTGATGGAGCTTTACATTTCTTTTCTAGACTGAGAAGTTTAGCACATTTTCTTCTGCACATTTCTCTTTAAAATATGTCGTGATTTGAGTAGCAATTTTTTAAAAATTAAATCTACATTTTCTAAATTATTTATTTATTTATTTATTTATTTATTTATTTTAAGGAAAGAGAGAGTAGGGGGAGGGGCATAGAGAGAATCTTTAAGCAAACTCCCTTCTGAGTGGGGAGTCCAACGTGGGGCTTGATCTCACCACCTACGAGGTAATGACCTAAGCTGAAACCAAGAATTAGTCACTTTAACTGACTGAGCCCCCCAGGAATCCTTAGAGCAGCAAATGTTTGAAGGACTCTAAAAAAGCTTCTTACATCAGGAATGGCCAGCAATCCCTATACTGATGGATGAAACATTACTCCAAACTTTGCTGTGAAAGAGAGGAGAAGGTGAATGGGTCAAACCTCAGAGATGAAGACCCTTTGCCCTTCTTTGCTCCTACTTTTATTTGTCCTTGAGAATGATCACAAATCCTTATCACTGTGTCTCAAGCACATGATGTTTGACAAAAGGGTCTAACTAGAACCAGGAGGCTCTGTTTATGGGAATGATACAATATGCTAATCTGTGTATTCTATGATTTCTGCTAAACATAGTCTAAGGGACAATGCATACATCTTTTAAATCACAGGGCAGCTATTTGGGCTAAGAAAGCTTGCGGAAGGCAACTCCCCACAGTATTCTTACCACAGAGTGGTCAGGAAGGCTTCTGCATTCCAAAGACCTGAGCTCTTCTCCTGTAACTTCCCTTGCCCTCAGTGGCCTCTGTGTTAACATTTTAGCAAGCCAAGTATTATGGCTAATTTCAGGCTCTGCATTAACCCCAACACTTTTAAGAAAGCTGAGTGACAAAATTCTTACATCTATCTCATTTAAGGACCAAGAGATACTCACTAAATTGGTATTTTTGTCATTGAAACCACCTGATCTGTCTCTCCCACTGTAATGAAGATACTGTGAATATAGATAGTTTGTACTTTCCATTACTGGTTTTTTTTTTTTTGGAGTCTAGCATGATGACTTGTATATGGAAAGTTTAAAAGCAAGACAAAATAAGCTAAAATACATCATGTTAATAATGAGTGATAAAAGATAATCAGATTTGCTCGCTCACTAAGGCAATATGATATAATACAAATTATTAATATTAAAATAAGCCTAATAATAATGCATGTATATAGACCAATCAGTGTATCAAAATGGAAATTCAAAAAAACCCCACAAAGATCTATAAATATTGAATAATTCAAATCAACAAGTTGTTCAAAATGGGTATTAATATATTTTAAGTACAATTAATAAAAAATAATAGCAATATGAAAATTTGAGAGTTTAAATGTTCAAGATACCATGCTAAGGATTTTATAAATATCTATTTGTTTCATTAAGTGTATCAGTATTACTTGTTTTGGTAAGACAGATTGCTGGGTCCCACCTCAGGATTCTGATTAATAGGTTTGGTGTGGGTTCAATCATTTGTATTATTAACAGATACTGCATTTTTTACAGATTGAAGGTTTGTGACAACATTGCATTGAACAAGTCTGTGAGTGCCATCTTTCCAAAATTGTGTGGGGTTCACTTTATGTTCACTTTATGTCTCTGTCTCACTTTGGTAAAATGTTTTCATTATTATTATATTTGTATTAGTGGTGTGTGATTGGTGAT
Organism: Neogale vison; assembly: GCF_020171115.1. Classification (NCBI taxonomy): domain Eukaryota; kingdom Metazoa; phylum Chordata; class Mammalia; order Carnivora; family Mustelidae; genus Neogale; species Neogale vison. Next base: position 295,186,358 of record NC_058091.1, read on the forward strand.
CTCTGATGTTACTATTTTAGGATATCATGAACTGTGTCCCTATATGATAACAAACTTAATTGATAAATGTGTATGTTCTGAGTGTTCCACTGACTAACCAGTCTCCATCTCTCTCCCTCTTTTTGTGCCTTCCTCTTCCCTAAAGCACAACAATACTTAGATTAGGCCAGTTAATAACCCTAAAATGGCCATTATGTGTTCAAGTAAAAGGAAGGGTCATATGTCTCTCACTTTAAATCAAAAACCAGAAATGTTTAAGCTAAGTGAGGAAAGGCATGTCAAAAGCTGAGATAGGCCAAAAGCAAGGCATCTTGTGCCCAACAGCTAGCCAAGCTGTGAACGCAAAGGAAAAGTTCTTGAAGGAAACAGAGTGCTACTCCAGCGAACACATGAATGGTAAGAAAGCACAACAGCCTTACTGATGATGTGGAGAAAATTTTAGTGATCTGGATAGAAGACCATACCAACCACAGCACTCTCTTAAACCAAAGCCCAATGCAGAGCAAGGCCCTAACCCTCTTCCTGCAGAAGACAAGTTTGAAGCCAGTAGAGGTTGGTTCTTGAGGTCTAAGGAAAGAAGCTCTCTCCATAACATGTCAGTACAAGGTGAAGCAGCAAGTGCTAACAGAGAAGCTGAAATGACACTGAGGCAAGATCCTCCATCAGCAAAAAGATTGTAATGCACTCAAAATCTAGATGATGGTTAACATTTCTTAGCCATAAAGTATTCTTTAATTAATGTATGTTGCTTTTTATACATTAAATTTGCTCTCTTCATGTCTCTGTCACATTTTTGACAAATTTTAATTTGTACTTTGAATCATGTACAATGTTTTTTAAATATTTAATGTTAGTACACATTTACTAGACTATAGTCTAGTATAAGCAAAACTTTTATATGCACTAGGAAACTAAAAAATTTATTTGACTTGCTTTATTGGGATATTCACTTTATTTTAGTATTTGGAACTGAACCCATAATATCTCTGGGTTCAGATATACAGATAAATCTGTATATGAAACACAGATTTGCTTAATTTGATCCTACTAATATTTTATTATTTTTTTAAAAGATTTTATTTATTTATTTGACAGCATGAGAGAGAACACCAGGAAAGTGAGAGGGGGAAACAGACCCTCCTCTGAGCAGAGAGCCCAATGTGGAACTCAATCCCAGGATACCAGGATCATGACCTCAGCAGAAGACAGATGCTTAACTGACTGAGCCACCCAGGTGCCCCATCTACCAATATTTTAAAACTGACTACATAACTCTATCATTGATTGTCAGCTTAATGATATTAACAAGAGATTTGGTTCCCTTGTTGATAATGTATTCTAGGTATGATACTGATGTGGAAACAGAGGCA